>NW_010267680.1:312875-329928 GCF_000690775.1 Eurypyga helias
AGCTAAGCAGCCTCCAGGGACAATGCTTGGCAGTCATGGAAAGAAGCATTTCTGCCTCTGTTTGAATCCATGGCGCACGGAAATGCCACAGGAAGATTTCTGTATTGAGGACTGTTGATCCAGCCTTCTCTATCTCCTATCTATATACAGGTCCTGTGATCAATTCTTCCACCCGCTGTCTTTCCCATTACATGTTTCCCTGCCTGGAGTCCGGATCTGACTGGGGTAGGCTGTGCTGCTTTGTCAAAAGGAGAGGTCTCCTGGCCGGTCCTGGTGTGGTGGGCACACAGCCAGCTGCAGCTCACTGGTGTCCCGGTGGGATTTTCTGCCAGGTCTCTAGTTCTCTCCTTGCCACTTAGTGTCCACTCGTGTTTAGGGTTCCGATTTATCCCTAAGATTCAAGCAATATCTGTGCCTCTTGGTCTTATGGAAGATACTCCTTTTATTCAGTTGGCTTTGCATGATGCTGAGGTCAAAGAGGACAGACCATATTTGCTGCCAGCAGCCCCGCTCCCTGTGCTTGCAGAAGCAAAGTGCTGTGCGTGCGTGTTTGTGAAGGGGGCGAGAGGGCACAGTTCTCCAGTGGCATCTTTTGAGCACTTGTAAAAACAGATGAGACTGTAGCTGCTCTGCAGCCCAGACTCACCCAAATCTTGTGCAAACCAGTCAGGGACCATGTTCCAGCCACCAGCTCTGCACTGGGGTGAAGGCCCAGGAGAGGAGCCTGGGCAGGGAAGCACAATGCACTCTCCCCTCCCCATCTAACCCCAGCCCCTCACACCCTGTTTGTGACTCCCATTCCCAGTGCTTCCCAGCAAACACTGCCCTGCAGCAGCACCTCACCCAAGGATGACCAAGCCAGGAGGGTCCCTGCCTGCTTGGTGGCTGTTGCTGAGTGTCCCGAGCCTTTCCCGTGCCAAAAGAGACCATTTTAGGGAGAGCTTTTGTTCTGGCTTTGCAATGTCAGCAGTTCCTCATCAGTCCATGTTAGCAGGCACGAGGGGATGCTCAGCACCAGTCATACTGTTTCCTGCATTGTCACTGCCTTTGGCTTCAGACCCAGACGAGTGGTCCAAGCACCTTGGGTCTCCATCCTCCAGCCCTCTATTGGCACAAGACTGTCCTTATCAGAGAAGAATAGTCCATGGGCCTTTTATCATACTGGCAGGCCCTGCTCTGGCCTCCAGGACCCTGGTTCTTCTGTGACTACAGCAGCATTTAATTTCCAAGGCAATTTAGTTTTGGGCAAAAAGCAATCTCAGCACCCCGGGCTGCTGATGCCTGCCTGCAGCATCCCGCATCAGAACAGCCGCTCTGCTAATCAGCTGCTGGGGAAACGCAGCTGGGAGCCCTGGGCGAGCACACGGGCCAGGGACTGCGGGAAGTCAGTGTGTTTGATGTTTGCCTTATTTATTTATTTAGCAGCCACCATCTCTGTGAGAGTCCCTTTCTGCGGCGGAGCGATAAGCTGCTCCCGGCTTCGGCTCGCCCACCCCTGCTGACTCCGTTTTCTGCCAGGCACCATCTCGTTAGCATGCACCAAAGAGCCCCGGCTTACATCCCTGCCGGGCTGCCCTCCCTGCCCTGCCTCTGACACACTGCTGGTGTGCCATGGAAACAGCTGACCACACCGCCAGGCTCAGCAGAGCGAGTGTGCAAGGGAGAGGGACAAGGGATAGCTCCAGAGATGCAGCTCCAGCATTAAATTCCTGCTCGCAGTGCCCCCACTGCTCCACCCCACACTAACCCCTCATCAATCTGCCTGGCTTTGGGCAGCAGTGGTGGTATGCTTCCCGCAGGGCAGAGCTCTGCCAGGCCGGATTCCCACGTGTCCGGTTGCTCTGCAATGCCCCCGGCCATCCCCCTGCCCCTCCCAGCCCACCACGGATAAGCAGCCAGGAGGGAGAGACAAACTGCTGGGAAGGATCATTTTTAAAAGGGTTTGGTAGCACTTCCCATGGCGGCAGCAGGCGTGGTGTGCCAGAGCTGAAGAGGAGGGGAAAGCTGTTTGCCCAGCGGTACCCAGCAGGGCTGGAGGATGCTATTGCCCAGGCAACGGTTTTGTTTGGCTCACCAGGTACACGCGAGGCAAGTTACAGCAGAGCCCTTCCATGGGCCAGGCCAACACCAAGGGGATGTTTTTGAACATGCACGGGCCAGTCGCTTGTGAGTACTGAGTGTGGGGACGCTGGAGCTACAGAAACATTGCTCCAGTGGGGAATTAACAGCAACCCCCTCCTGTCACCGGGAGCTGGAGGCTGTGTGCACCAGCCTTGTGCTGGCAGCTGCTGGGCTCCCGTCCCGGCTTGGCCACGGATCATGGTCAACCCCGGCAAATCACCCCGCTTTGGCAGTGCCTGGGAGCATCGTGTTGGAAAGGGCTGGAGAGGACACAGCTCCTCCTCAGAGAGCTATAATTAATATTTGGAAGCTGCTCTGGCAATCCCAAGCTATCCGTATTGTGTCTGTGCCATTCACATCTCTCTCCTCCTGCTTTGTGGAGAATATTTATTGTTACCTTTATTACTTACATACCACTGTGCACATAAAATAGGGAGGCGGGGGAAGGAATGGCCAGTGCTTTCCCACCACAGAAAAGCAAAATGTTACATTTTTTACTTGTGGAAAGTAAAAAATCTTTCACTTCGCAAAGTGTGAGATGCATTACTAATTGTACAATTATTTTGTTCCGTGGCACTCGCAAAACAGAACTTGGAGTGCTTTCAGCAATTTCTGGTGTTGAGGAAATAATCACTTGTTTACAAGAAAAAAAAAAAAGTACTAATTTAAGTGCTCTTCCTTTAGGAGAATTATTTTTTGGGCTTCTAGTATCCTCCTTAAGATAAAAGAAGCAAAGCTTTGCTGTGGTCAGTGTGGACCCTGAGAAAGGGGATCGCTCCTTGCCCACCGCCCACCCCCCCATGCTGCATTTGCGCCCCTTTCTGGCAGGAGGGGTGGGCTGCAGTGAGTCACTTGCTTTCTCTTGAAGGATGGTCCCAAGGCGGCCAGATGACAGCCTGCATGCAAAATTCATCCTGTGACCTACGGAGATGCCAACAAAGGCGGTGAATGCATACAGCTGGAGCAGCTCCTGCTCCCCGAGGAGAGAGCGGGGTGATACAGGTGCTGCGGCACCTCGAGCGGTGGAAAGGAGGGGGGAAATGGAGAAACCTGAGCAGTGGAAAAGAGGAGGAAAATATATGCACACAGACTGCAATATGCAAATACCTCCAGGGAGGTGGATTCTGCCCATCTTTGTATCTGGGGGGGGGTCCCAAAAGCTGCCCTGGGGTGAGCAGTGGGGTGAGCGCTGGGCTGCAACCTGCGCTCTGCGCAAGCCCACGCTGTGTCCCTCTCCCACCATGTCTCAGCCGGCCAAACTCAATTTAATACAACTATAAAACTAATGACATTGAAAATAGCTTTATGGACTTTGTTCTGTGTGTTTCTCCCTCGCCGCTCTCCCGCCAGTACCACCGGCCGGGTACGAATCCCACCGTTGGGCCAGGCACAAGGCTGCGGCTCTGCCTGGCAGCACGCGAGAGCAGGAGCAATCGTGTTCAGCTCGGCAGGAAAGCACAGATGTTTGGAAAACTAAACTCAAGACCCAAAGAAAAATAAATCTGTGTCTGTGAGATTGATCTGCTGGCACCTACAGAGCGATCAGCTGGACTTCTAGGAGAGCGGCAACAAACAGCAAATTAGAAGGTGTCAGCCCACTGAGGTTTGAGACAAATTGGAAAACGAAGCGGCGATGTCTGCGGCGGCTGGCTAAGCCAAGCCAGCTCCTCACGGCTTAAAAGGCCCGTGACGGCTGCGGCGGCGGAGTCTCAGAAGCCCTTGAGATACGGCTGCTGGCGCCCTGCTGCACGCCGGGCAGGCTCTGCAGGGCACCTCGACCTTGTGCTGTGGAAGCAGGAGTTCTGCACCCGCTGAGCGGCATCCCTGAGCGGCATCCCGGTCAAGAGGTGCAGCCCAGAGGTAGGTATGGGGTTTCCTTAAGGCTTCCCAATCCCAGCCCATCGTGATGTTTCTAAATCGTTATCTTCTCCCGACAGCAGGATATTCCTCACAGTGCGGCTGAAGAAGAAAGCGCACCGTGTTCAGGAACAACCGTTCCCACAGGACGTCAGTGGGTCAAATGACGTGAGTTGCCTTCGCAGACTGGTCTGATGACAGATGTTTCCACCAATGCACAATATTTCAGTAACCGTTGTTTAGCTGCACTGAAGAGGATCTGAAGACTGGACAAGCACCCCACGGAAACTCAGTCTTCACCCCCAAATGCTGACCTAACGTACAGTTTAAACTCTGATCCCAAGGTAATGATGTTCCCGATGTTTTCATCCACCAAAGCTAATATTGCTCCAAACGAGACGGGTAATTAAACACTTCTGCTGATCCTGAAAGCCCTCAGGATAAAAAATCCCGGATTACAACAGCATTGAGGCACATTGCTGGGGAGTGCAGGCTGACAGCCAAATTCTCCTCAGGTAGAAGCACTTATATGTGTGGGTTTGCCTTTTTCTGAAGTCACAGAGTTTTAAAGAAATTTTTGTCCCTGGTTCTAAGGAAACCAAAGCTTCACCTGACACTTTTGAATTGAGATTAATGCTTTCACTCCTTCTCCCATTCCCACTGAATATAGGCAAATGCTTGCCATCTTCTCCTGCCACTTTTATCACAGAAATTAATGCTCCTTTTTGGCTGAAATATCTGGAGTGAGTTAAACTACCCCTGAGAAATGATTGCGGTAGCTGGATGTGCAAGACAGGCAGAATGAAGAGTCTGCAAACAAAGTGGGGGAGGGAGAATGTTTTCAAGTGTTTATAATTGCTAAGGTTTTTTTTAATCCTGTTTACATTTAACTTTTCACATTAAATTCATAACCGTGGTGTGCAGCCAGGTGCAGTAGCAATATACAAAATCTTATTAAGAGGAGCAAATGAAGAAGATGGGAGGATTTGGGATGGGAAAGGAGGGGCGTTGTGATGGGATTAGCACCTGCTGATTTTCATCCTTTCTAACAATAAATTGCTTGTCAAGAAACTCGATGGGGACCAACTACCGTCAATTAACTATGCACTTGAGAAAAATAATTGGAATGCAAAATGCAGTGGCTCACAGCAATCTTCAGAATGTCCTGGTTCCTTGGATTTCCATCCAGTGGGCTCTGCCTTGCCGCAGCTTGGCATCCTTCAGTCTCCTTTCCGCTCCTCTTTTTGCTCCCTGATGCTAATTGCTGTGCTTTTTCACAAACCCTTGTTCAAACTTCAACACAAGAGTCTTGAGCAGTCTGGCTGGATTGAACTATTGTGCCTGCATCCTTTCAACCCTGCCACTGGTGCTCGAAATAAAAGAGCGAGATTTTAACCAGGTTTGCTATTAGAACAGGAACAAGGATTAACTGATCACTGGTGTCACTTAGGGAATTCTCTCAGCTGACACTGGTGCTTAAGCATTTATTGGCCACTTCATGTGAATAGTTGTAGAAATGAAAGTTGTGTCATCATCCTTATACAGAGGCAGGAGTCCCAGACCCAGTGAGAAGTGACTTGTTCAGATTGCTCAGAAAAATAAGTGCCAAACTAGAACTTTAATCTCCACTTGAGGATTATTTAAAATTCTCATTGCTGCCACAGAAATAGGAGAAGGACTTGTACAGAGAAAAACAATGGAGATGTGGGTATACTTCATGATCTATTTCTATTACTTTTCTATCATCAATAGATACACCTGCTCCCACAGGCTGGGCTGCATCCTGCACCCTCCCTCCAACAGTGAGGCACGAGAGCACCCCATGGATCCCCACACCACTCATCCTTGGGAAGAGAGGTAAGGAGCCAAATCAAGACCTGAACCCAGGTCTGAATCTGGGCCAAAACCCCTTATCAAGGATCCAGTGAGCCCCCTAGCCCCAAGCAGCTGGAGGTGGTGGGTTGTTGGGCAGATGAGTTATACTTGGTTGACTGAAGGAACCCCAAATCCTTGCTGAGCATCCCTGGAGCCACCTGAATGCAGCACCCCATTCCCAGCAAAACTCTGGAGATGCTCAGACTGGTTTAAGGCACTGAAGCAAGAATGTGCCACAGTGGGACCCCATGCCTCCCTGAACCCACCCTGAGACAGCCCAGGCTCCCCACAAGCACCTGGGAAACCTTAGCTCAGCCCTGAAGCCCAGCCAGCCTGAGCCTGCTCGGCAGTGGGATCTTTTCCATCACGTGAGAAAGTCTCTCCTGCAGAAAACAGAGGAATGAGAGCTTATCTCTGAGAGATGTCATCTCCCCGTGCTGCCTTCAGCTCAGTGTTATCATGGAGCTGCCAGGGGACTCTGACCTTTGTGGGAAATGTTAAATCATTGCGGCTTTCGCATTGTTTAATATTCCTCATTGATTAGCTTCCATCTCCCTGAAGGCAAGAGGATTTGACTGAGCCAGAGCTCAGCAATACCCAGTGCTGTGGGAGGTATTGAGCTTTCAAGAGAGAGAAAACTGACAAAATAAAATGCAGCCAATGACTTTCAAAAATAAAGACAAGAAAACGGATGACTTTCAGAACGGATGTTTTTCCTGACCTGGACTGAAATTCCACTACTATTTCCATAAAGCTCCCAGAGACAGACAAACGTTGACAGCTTATTTCAGCTCCAAACCACAGATTTCATTTGTTGCAGCTACAGAAATGTCACGTGGGTGTGGTTTTATTAATTATTTTTCCCCAAGAATTTGCTGTATTTGCTGTGCCCACCCATGAGTCGGTTTGTGGGTGCACCAGCCGCGTGTCCTCACCACCGTGCCAGGATGCCAGCAGCACAACGCCATGTGCTGGCTCCCCCCTCGCCACCCTTGTGTGCACAGGACTTCTGGGCAGGAGGAAGAGCTGCCTGTTCAGCCTGCACAAGCAGAGCTGCTGCTAGGGAAAAGGCTGGCAGAAACAGGGCGCAGAGCCCAAGGGAAGCAGTTTTTCCCTGAGTGGGGGCCAGCGCAGCTCCCACGAGGTTGTCCTGCTTTTCCAGACCCAGAGCACCCATCCTTACATCACTCTGCTCCTGTGCCTGATGTGCTGGATGAAGCAGAGCCACTGAGCAAGGAGGGCACTCGCCGTCGCAGCCTGTTTAATTGCATCGAAGCTCATTTTGAGGAACCATAAGCAGTAATCTCCTTCCTAATAGAATAGCCAGGAATAGCCATGTCTGGGCAACTCTTGCTACTTGATTAATCTCATCTCAGCCCCGGCCTCCCTATCCCAAAGCTGCTTCCACAAAGCCCTGACCTGGTGTTTTCCACTGAGTCACGCACAGCACAGAACCCTTGACTCCCAGGCTGTTTCTTCCGTCTCATTGTATTTTTAAAGCCTGGGCATTTTTTTTTTCCCCACCTTGTGTCCAGCCAAGTATATGCTGGGATCTGATTTATGGAGTCAGGTTTTCCCTGTCCTGCCAGGAATCCCAGTAACAGCCTCCAAGGGATTCTGGTGCTCAGCACATCCCGTGCCATGCGGGCCGTGCCACAGCTTTTGGCATCAGCAGAGGAGCCCCATTGCGGTAGCCGGTACGGAGAAACACTTTGCTGTCTCCTGCCCAGTCATCCCTTCCCTGATTCCAAGCTTTTGGGGTCTCCAGCATTTTTAAATAGCTGTTACATCTCCCTAGAATGCCGCCCCACCGCCCGCTCCTCTGCTGCAGCGTTCATTAACGGGGACCTCCCGCCCACGGGGCTGCGAAATCTCTGCCCTCGCTTCTGCCCACGGGCATGAGGGACGTGGAGAGAAAAATAAGGAGAAAAAAAGAACATAGAGCTGAAGAGCCGTCATTGATCTTGTTGTTTTAAGGGGTTTGTGCTATCCCATATCAGCTTAGATGAGGGCAATATAGTAATAGCAGTAGATAACGGAGAGATACTGAGTATTAAGAAGTAACTTCAAATTCATCTCAGATTTATTCATTTATTTGTAAGTAGAGCAGCGCACCTTCTAGCTCCCTTATCTTTTTGGGTGCACCTGGAACTGTGAAAGCTTTAAACTTGCAAATCCAGAGCTTAAGCAGGGTAAATAGTTTTGCTTCAAACACTCCAGAATGGTAAAAAAAAAAAAAAGAAAAGGGAGAAAAATCGTGGTCTATATTTGGCCTTTGGATTTGTTGTGTGTGCGGAAGAGGAAGGTTTGGGGGAGCTTATGGATTTGTACAGGAGCTGAAAAGCTCGTGCCTGCTTAGCAGCCTTCGCTGCCATGCACAGAGGGAGAAGAGGGCTGCTGCTCTTCCACGTGCCGGCGAGCCCCAGCACGGCCCGTCCAGCCGTGCGGAAGGGTTCTGCCGCGGTGTGGGCACTGGGGATGGATTTACTCCCCGCAGCGCACGGTGGTTGGCCGTGAACCGTAAGCAGATCTTTCCAGAGGACAGAGCTTGGGTGAACTTGAGTTTGATGTGAGAAACCCTAACGTAAGGGGTTTTAAGGTTAAAAACACTGCTTTTAAAGTTTCTTTTGGAGTTCAAGGGCAGGTTAATCTGCCTGTAGAATTGAAGCCATTTGCCAGCTTTTCTTTGGGCAGAAAAGATGATGTACTTTCTGCGAGCTCAGAAAGCAAGGAGCTGGAGACTGTTACCAATCTATTCATATTAATTACATTTTTTTTTCCAGTCATGACTTTTACAGCACTCCCCAGTTTGAGCTCCTCATTTTTCAGTGTTTGGGGCTAGCTGGCAGGTTTTCAGTTCCCATCAGTGGAGTAAAGCGGATGGTTACTCCCGAGTGCCTACAAGAGCCAAAGGAAGTCTGGAGGAGGGAGCGGGACGGCATCGTCCTTGCAGCGGAGAGAATGAAGATGGACAGCTGCACCACGATGCAGCCCTACCTGCTGCTTTTCAGTAATCACCCAATTTAGCTGTTTTTTTGCCTCTCTCTCTTTTTTCACTATTAAGATTTATGGAGAGGAAGGAGCCCAGCTGCGTCTGAGCGCAATAAACCTCTTGTGGCTGGTAAAAGCCGACGAGCTATTCTTCCAGCTTGTTAGCAGGCAGGAAGATGGAAGTGGGAGGAATACAGAGGGTGAGGTTTTCTAATGCCTCACTCGTCACTGCCGAACCCAGCGCTATTTATGGTGCAATTATCACCACAGACAGACTCCTTTATCATCCAGCCAATATTCTGGGGAGAAATCCTATTGCAGCCCAGCCACTCCATATATCACCTGGGCACAGGCAATGCCCAGGTGAAGAGGTTCGCTTGCGGAGAACATATCTGTCAGACGCTGCTTGTCCCTGGCATCCCTGACCATCCCGTATTTACGAGCAGGGAGGACGCTGCCGTCCTTCTGCCCTCCCAGCAGTGACCAGAGAAGCAGGAGGAGGCAAGGATGGTGGAGGGCTGTTCTGCACAGCAATGCCAATGGGGACTTCCCATGGGAATCTGTTCCTGTTGGGGCATGAGGGATCATTTTTTACTAGGAACACGACCACAGAGCCAGCAACAAGTCTGCTGGACTGAGGATGGCTCAGGGCAGCAGGGGTGGGAGAGGGATTTGCAGAGAAGAGGCAGGAGGTGTGTTTTGAACCCTCTGTGGCTTGGTAAATGAGCCACAAGGCTGGAGAGGGGAACTCAAGCACCTTATTCCCATGCCATGGCTCTGAATGGCAGATTCCCTGGGTCTCTGCGTACACTTGCAGCTCTGGGGCACCCTCCCCACCTCCTGCCTGGCCCCATCGCCCAAGCCAGGGCTGCAAGCATCATCCTCGAGGAGTCACCTCGAGGGGTAGCACAGCTCTGGAGATTGAAATTTGGATTCTTCTTTTTTTTCCCCAAAAATTCCTTTTTCTCTACAGCGGAAACTGTGCCCTTCTCCTCACTGTGTGCTGAAATCCCTCCCCAAGGTTGGTTGTGTTTCTCCAAGGGCAACAGAGTCTCATAGCAAACTCCCACGTAGCCCACACCTCTGTCTGATCTGGAACAAGACCAGAGCAGTCTGGATCATGAACACCACCAGTGAAACCAGAATTCTGCTTAAATACCTATCTGAAAAAAAGCTGTGGTGTAGATTCTCTGGTGTCTAATAAGGGCTGAGCATACCCTTCCCCTTCCCATTGGCAGATGCAATTCTCTTTTCTATTTCATTGCCTGTTTTCACAGACCCTGTCAGGACTTCTGCATATCTGGAAGCCTCTTCCCCTGTGTCAAACGTGGGTGGTACTGGGCAGCTGCTAGTGGGAACCAGCAAGACTGCACGCAAGGCTGCTGAGTCACACAGCCTAATTTTCCTGAAGAATCGGAATAAACTCCCACCCACACCACTGGTTCCAGTGCCAGGGCAGAGCTCAGATGTGCCCTGGTCTCCACTCCACCACCTCCTCTTTCTGTCATTGCACAGAGCTGGACTTCATTTATTAAGGGATGAGCCTTAATTCTTGCAAGGAGTGAAATTCTTGAGGCAGAGAAGCTAAAACAACCATTGCTCACACTGTCTGTTTACCTTCTAATTGTCGCTGACTCCTGTCTTTTCACGTTCCTGGTGCTTGGAAAGGGAAGAACAGATCTAGGCAATGTAATTTAATACCCCAAACATACTGCCTTAATTGCAATCCCCATAAGCCAGCCACACAAAACTCTAAACAAATTCGATTAATTTATTTCAATTTGCACAAGTCTCCCTCTCAGACTGTAATTAATGGAGGGAAACAATTAAGGTAAACACAGCACAGCCGCGAGAGCTATCCTTGTTAAAAGTCACATTTTATTTTAATAATGCTGTATTTATATAAGTTCCATGCTTTTAACACGTTTCCTGTTTCCTCGATGTTTAATCAGCCCTGTAAATATTTTGCCAGGGCTGAAATGGTTTGGTGGAATCAGGAATCAAGCGGGAGGGCCTGGGGCAGGGAGAGCCCGAGTGGCCAACAGGTGCTCAGGATGGCCATGGCTGTGGGAAAGGGCCCAGTCTGTATGGATATAGCTATATGTGTCTGTGGCCCTCTTAAACTCCCTCTCTCCGCACGCTGGCGTGCTCCAGGGGAGTGTCGGAGATGGCTCGCTCGGCTGTGGTTGCGTTGGCTGGGCAGTGGTGCCCACGCCAAGGGAGACCTCACGGAGCAGGCACTGCCCATCGCTCCCACCTGCTGCAGCCAAGTCTCCCCACCCCAGCTGCCAGCTCTGACCCTTGCAATGCTACACACCTGGACCGAAGTTAATTGCTGTTCATTAAGTATTTAATAGCCCCTAAGAGGGTCATTAGCATCAGTGATGGCTGGCTGTGTGCCACCCAGGGACACAGTCCCCCTGGACCCTGCCACGCTGGGGTTAATCCCACACCTCCTGCCCTGTGCTTAGCCTCAGGTGTGTCATCCTCGTGGGACTGGGGACGGTCACACACCGGGTGGGTGGCTGTGAGTCCTCCTCCAGGTGCTCAGCGGGGCTGAGGGGTGGCTCTGGAGCAGGTGGTGTGGGAGGACTGGGAGTTGGCTCAGTGGCTGACCAAACCCAGGGCTGACAGCAGCACTGGTGTGAGGCGCCCAAATGGCTTCTACACAGCCCTTAGGAAAAGCCTGTCCCAGTAAATCTGTTTGCTAACAGCGTAAATTGGCCATGCTCATGCTGAGACAGCTTCACCTGATGTATCTTCCATAGGTCTCCTGCCTGGACCAGGGCTTGGCTTTGCAGGCTCCTGTGTGCAGCACAGCCGGGGGACGTGCCAGGGAGCCGTCTCCCAAATGCCACCGAACAGGAGGCAGAGGCACCTGTCCAGCTGCCGCTTGATCTCTGCTCCGGGTCGCCTTCAGCACATGCCCGCAATCACCCTGCTCTGCTCCGAATGGGATGGAGACGGATTCCACACCGCTCGCAGCCCGGCTGGAGGACACAATGGAGCAGTTTCTCCAGGAGCCAGGCAGGTCCACTCCAACCACTTCAGCAGTAGCTCGGAGTCCCTTTTTTCGTCACTTGTCATCTTCCAGCTTTGAATACCTCCCGTGGGTGAGTTTTCTTGAAAGAGACAACACATCTGTCTTCATTATTGTCCTTTATGTTTTTTGAAAAAGCAGGAACAATACGATCCGTCTTTCATTGCACCAATGGGTACTGCTAAAGGATGGGGAAAAAAATTAGGTGCTGGTTTTCTCTCTTTTTTTCCCACCTTCATTAACCTTAACACGTACTGTGCTCCTCTCCAAGCGCAAGCACGGCCTTGCTAGAGAAGAAGATCTTAGCTCGAACAATCTTGTGTTGATTTTCCACTCTCTCAAATGCCGGCTGGCCTAATTAGTTTGGAAATGTGCCATTTGTTAAAGAAAGGCGAGGCACAGCCTGACACCTGCTGTATTAATTACTTGCCTCTTTAGCTAATTGCTGGCCCACACTATTGGTTGAGGGAAGTTGTCACCAATGTCTTGAGTTGAAGGTGCTAAATGGGAAGGGAGGAAATAGTGCTGTTGGAGAGGAGGTCTGGGACCTGGATGATGTTTTGGGATGGTGGGAACAGGGACAGCACTAGTGCTGGTTTACACCTCCCCAGGGATGTAAAACCCAGGTGCAGGATACATCCCAGCATCCACAAAGGCGGGGGCTGGATGGGGTGGGAAGAGGAACCCATTTAGTGAGTGGTCCCCTGCTACCAGGGACCTTGCTGAGTGACCCTGGGCAACACGCTGCCTCTTCCCACCGCTGGCTCCTGCATGTAAAATCCAGAGAAGGAGACAGATGTCCACTTGAAAAGCTCCGATGATGAGTGATATATAAAAGCCAGGAATCGTTACTAGGTATTGTTGGGATGGGCAGGGGAGGAGTGCTCATGGAGATAGAAAAATAAAGGGAGGAAAGAGATCTGAGCAGCAGAAAGCGAAGCGTGGTGGTGCAGGCAGTCAGGTGAGGTGGCTCATCTCCCCTCGGGTCCTGAGTGCCACCGAGGACCCTACGCAGAGACAGACTCATCTCCTACGGCTCTGGCTGCTGACCTGGAGGTGAAGCTGCCGTGTGTACTGCTAAGCCTAGGGCAGAGAGGCCTGGAGATGCCAGCCCCAGCCGTGCCAGGCAGGATCAGAGCCAGCCTCTCTGCAGGCTCCTGGCAGAGGATAAGGGGAAGCAGGAGCCCCTGCAGATGGGGAAGGAGCAGCTCCCAGCCACCCTGGGTCCTCTGTGCCCTGCAGAGTCAGACCATATCAGCCTTGACCAAAACTTCCCAGAACTGATCTTGAAAGGAAGAGCATCTCAGGAGGGGATGGTTTGGTGAGAACCAGTGATGAGCCACCTCACAGTCCCACCTGTCGGTGAGGATGCTGAGGTTACCTCACCCAGGCAGGCACTTGGAGCAGGGTTGGGAGACTGGCAGTGTGGATGCAGCCAGGTCCCTCCCAACTGCCCTCATCCAGATCCCAACTGCTCAGTGAAGCAACCCACCATCCCAGTGGGGCTGTGAGGTGCCAAATCTGCTTTTGCAAGGGGTTGTGGAACACACTTATGTCCCAGCTGTGTGCTGGAAGTTGCCCCATCTCCCACCTTCAAGCTGAAGCCATGACCAGGAGGCTCGCTGGAGGAGGATGGGGAGGAGAACACCACCCCCAACTGCCCCAGTTCCTTGCTCCAGTCCCAAGAGGGTAAACAAGACCTTTCTGGCAGAGTGGAGACAGGATCCCCCAGGACAGACCCTGTGCACCTGGAGAAGAGGAGGTGGCCTCAAGTGACACACTGCACAGGTCCCCAGCCTCACTTCTGTGCTGATGGAGAGCCCAGGGCAGGCCAGCCATACTCACCGGGCAGGGCCAGCACTGAGAGTGGGGCTGCTTTGGGGGCTGAGAAAAGCACAGCCAAGGCTCTGGCAGGGGCTGATGCTGCATGTCCCCTCAGCTATGCCTTCCTCCTCGCCGCACTCAGCCTCTTCCTGACATCTAGTGGGAGCAGGGCAACACGGCAAAGGGATCCAGTGTCAGATCCAGACTCCCAGGCACACAGACACATGCCAAGTGCCCAGCTGGGCACAAGGCCTGGGCTACCGGAGCCACCAAAGGGGCTAGCATGGTCTGCAGCATACAGCTGGGCTTCACCAGGGTAGGGCTGCTTCTATAGAAAATTGCTGGGGGTGAAGTTCAAGGTGCAATTCCTCATGAATCCAGTTATTAATGGCCTAGAAGAGACCCTGCTCTGAGGTATGGAACATTTTCAGGTTTATCCACTATCTCAGGCCACCCCAGCCACCTCCCTTTCTCGTACAGGTGCTCCGGGGTCCCAGGTAGGATGCAGAGCAGAGCAGGGCAGAGGAAGTACCCGCCTTGCCCTCAGTTTTGGACAGCACATTTGGGATGTTGAGAGGAGAAGAGGTGGGAGACAGGTGAGAGCTGTCCCAGCAGGACATCCCCATGCTCAAGGTTGAAGATCATCCCCTCTCCATCCTGGGTCACCCTCTCCCCTTAGAGCCTGTGCACGTTTCCCTGGGCCATCACTCATCCCCAGTGCCGGCTGCCAAATGCAAACCTGCTCCCGGTTTGCAGCCCTCTGCCCGCAGCTGCTAAGGCAGGAGAGATGCCCTGCTCACCATTCGAGGGGTGGTCACCCCACACTGGTCAGCATCTCTCCCAGACCCATGTCCTGATCCCACCTTTCCTCAAAGCCTTCAGCCGCAGGATCCTGTTCCTCCTGCCTTGTCTTCACACCCTCGCTTTCACCGAGCGAAACCACCATCCTTCTTTCCCTTGTTGCCACCTACCTTTGCCCGCCCGCGTTCGCTGCATCCATCTAACGCTGTCTGAAGGCCAGGGTGTCACCCCCCCAAGCACCCCCAAAGCTCCCTCACGCTGCCCAAACCCTTTCACCGAGTCGCTAGAAGTTTAACACCACCAACAAAACAACAACAACAAAGTCTTTATTTCAAGGACCAGGAAGAAAATGTAGTTCACGGAGCAATGATACTAGTACAAACCCCAAAGACACTCCAAGCAAGCTGGAGTGATTCGCACGAGTCCTTTCCCGAAGCAGCCAGGCACATGTGGCTCTGGTGCCTGGCTCTCCCCCAGCGTGGACACGGAGCAGACCCACGCCTCTCCCCTGTATCCCCCACATCTCCCCCTTGCCAGAAGGACCTGCAGAATCCCAGGAAGCTCCCACAGCTGGGGAACAGGCAACGTCAGGGGCAGATGAGGTGGGGGGGTCACTGGGTGAGTTCACATCGACCCTGCAGAAAAGAAAGGCACTTCCCAAATGTCAGTGGCATTCTGCCACCTGCACACATCCCCCTGGGACTGCGAGGTGTCCCTCACTCACCCCTCCTGCCAACAGCCCGGGATACAGCGTCCTGGGGGAGTCACGGTGCCCCAGGGAAAGCAGCAAAGGCCGAGAGGACACGGCTCGAAGGCAGAGGAGCAAATCCAGCTCGGAGTTGTGCTCGGCCGCCCTGTACACCTTACGGTCCCTGGGGAGCACGCCCTCAGCTCAGGCCAACTGTCACCCAGGGGAGGCACTTCGCTGGAGAGGGACTGAGACTTGCTCCTGGCGAGAGCAGGATGGGGAAAGGCGCTGGGCATGGGCAGGGACCTCCCTGGAGCTGTGTCCAGAGCCTCCTGCCACGGCTCAGCCCAGCCTGAGGAGGCACGACCAGCAGCAGCACGTGCTAAGGGAGCACTGCAGCCCCAACCTCATCTTCTCTCTCACACACACTTCCAACGCCACACTGAGCCTCCAGACGGGGTGTGGAGCCTTTGGGAAACGCAGGGGTAAAATTCTGGAAGCAATGTTAATCCAGTGACTCACTATGTGGCTGTCACTCCTGAAATTCAACCCAAAGCCACTAAAATTGTGGCTAGGACACAAAATCCCAAACCTTCAGGATTTCCATGGAGGAAAGCCTGGCCTGGCGTGGGGGATAGTCTTTTCCCTGTGTTTAGAAACAAGCAGCAGCCAGGCACTTGTAGACAGGCACTTGCTCCCCTGACATGGGGCTCACAGCCTCGGCCACTGGTCCTGCCCCCTCCCTGGCTCTCCGGAGGTTCAGCTCCCTTTGACGTCACTCTGTGCTCTTCTGGGGGATCCTGAACTATTCTGGGTCTGAAGGGCAAGGATCCAGCCTCAACTCAGCTCCTGCTTTTCTTCTGAGGAGGCAGAAAGCTCACAGAAAACACTGAACATGGGAAAATTGCACTAGTCAAGGAACGGAAAGTCTCACAAAGCTACTTCCAGGCTTAACTCCCTCACGCGATCCACTTATTCCAGCCCCCAGGTCCGACTGTCAACCTGAACTCAGTCAAGCAAGAGAACAGCAGCCTTTGGGTGGGGGTAAAAGCACCAATGCTGCCAAATCCGCCCCCTTCCCAAAGCACTTCATGGCAGTGGAGCCAGCCATTGGGGAAGCAGCCAGCAGCCTCCAGCACAGCTCCAGCCCAGGAAAGTGGCTGGGGAGCTCAGGACAACAAACACAGCTGAGCACCGAGCACAGCACCGAGCACAGCACTGCGAAGGGGACAACAGGACCTGGGCGCATTCGGAGCGCAGCATCTCCTTGCCATGCGGCCGTGGAGGCGGTTATGAGCAGCACTGTGGGTTTCAGACTGTTTAATTTAACCTTTCTTCTTGTTTGAATAGAAATTAAGTCAAACTCCTAAGTGGAGCAGAGCCATCAGCCTCTGAGGTTGGGGGAAGCCACTGGGACCTCCCTGCCCCCCAGTGCCACCTCTCCCAAGCCTGAAAATCTGCTGCAAGGAGCAGGAGCACCTACCAAAACCCCTACATTGTCCTTCAGAGAGGAAGAGGCGATCCTGGCACTCGGCCCTCTGCCCTAAGGAGAGCCCTCCTCAGCGCCAAAGCAGCTCAGCAAGTGAATTTAGTTCCCAAGACACAAGGCAGCTCTCCATCCTGGTCCCCCTCCAAGGGCACAGCACGGCCGCGTCCGGGAGCAGCGCTCAGAGGCGGCGTGGACGGCGTAGCGTTGCCTCCGGTGCGGCATGGCCCACCAACCGGGTAGAGGGTGCCCAGCTCATCACAGAGGTCCCTTTTGGAGGGGTCAAACCACATGCGAAACCGTGAAGCAACACCTAGAGAAACCCAAGGAGGTGGAGGGCTCCCCTGCCCAGAGGAAGGGGCCAGGGGGC
>NW_010267681.1:0-18429 GCF_000690775.1 Eurypyga helias
ACGCCTGCCCGTGAGAAACTACGGGAGCAGCAGGACCGACAGCCCTCGCCAGTGCCTGGGAGACATCTGTTTCGCATTAACCAGCATATAGCTGGAATTATTTCAGCACAGAATGGTCCAGCCACTCACACAGCAGAGCTAAGGGCACAACACTGAGGCCATGACGAAAGCTAGCGGGGAGAAGGAGCAGCCGCCAGCAATTGTGTACTGGGAACAGGGGATCGAGCGACACAATGTCGGGCTGATCTCCCACCAGAGCCGGGCGACCTGGGGCGACCCATAACATGAGACCCCTAAAAATGTAGTTAAAATATTTTGCGACATCATACAGGAGCTGGGAGAGAGAAACACAACTGCTATTTGATATTACACCCAGACGTAGCGAGTGCTGAAAAGCTTCAGTAGCTCTATTAGAGAAGCAATATGGGAATTAAGTATGAAGGAAGCAAAGTCTGGTAGTTAGAGCATGGGGCTGGAAGCCAACACTCACGCTCTCCTTTTGGCTCTGCTACTCGCTCGCTGTGTGGCCTAACCCAAGCCATTTAATCTCTGTGTGCAATCTCTACAATAGCATAATAGTCTTCTGCAGACATGTTGTAAGGCTCAAATAAGTGGTGTTTGGTAATGTACTTTGTGATGAAAGGTGTTAAGAAAGTATAAAGCATCATCACTAGTTATATTACTGTAGGTATACCCAGCCTGTCCAAAACTGCTGCTTACAATGCAGCTGCAGGTATTCCTTTACATGATTATACAAGAGACTTTAACACATCATTTGCCTTTGCAAGACTAGATGTTGGATGATTTGTTTCATCCAGTTTTCTTTCTTCTAAAATGAAGTGTGTGTTTGTTCAGGTTAATTTCAAGAACTGTCCTCCCATTGTTGGAATACAACAGGAAGGATTCTCAGCCTCTTTGAATTGCCGCGCGTCCTTTGATTTCATCTGAGCTGCAATGTTATCGAAGGGAAAACACCAGCTTAACATGTCAGGAAGTTCAGAGGGTAGATTTTCCTAATTAGGCACATTTTAGATTGTTATCATTATTTCCTCATACTCTCCCTGTGGCAGTACTTGAAGGTTGTTAGGACGTAGGGCTGTACACAGAACAGCTAGGATATACAAGCAAATGTAAAATAGCCATAACGTTCACAGCTGTAAAATTGAGCTGTACTTCTCTAAGAACAGCCCATCTTATGAGATTCCTTTTATTTCAATTTCTTGTGGTTATTGCCTAATTATTTGTTTCCACGTCTAACAGGCAGTGTAACTAATTACCTAAATGCAGAAAAAAAGGTTATGAGCAACACTAACAAGCACAATAGCAAAAAGTATATTATGAACATAAAAGGCTTTAGAGCATAAGAATCCATTGACTCAAACCTGTTGTACTCCTAAGTTCTCAAATAAGAAGCAGTGGCAAGTAGTAAAAAAGCAATAGTAACTCTCAAGCTTGACAACTATACGTTAATCATATGCATGTGTGCATTCAGTTTTCTTCTGAAAGAAATGAGCCAATGACCTGACAGGCAGTGAAAATTCACACGCAAGACTGATGAAGCCACACTGAAGTCCTCATGAAGATGTCTTCAAGCCCATAAGGAGAAAAATGAGAAGTGTATGGAATCATCTGCAACATACACAAAAAGAATGATTTCTCAACTCCTCAGCCCACTCAGGAAAGGCAAAAAGAGAGCAATCAGACCAGTGACAAAAGGCGATTATTGGCCAGAGAGACACATTAGTGAAACCACGGAATGAGTCAAAATATCTGTAAACCTAATTAAAAACAGAATGTGCCATCTGATGTGGCCACAACACGGTTACTGAGCAGCCTGGGAAAAAACAACAACAACAACAACAAAAAAAGACAATAGTTCTTGTACTTAATGTAGGCAAATGTTACCAATGAAGAAAGTCATACAATCAACAGTGAGAATGGATGTTGAAGAAACTACGTAAGAAAAATAACTCAGTTTATCTTCTGAAAGACTCTCTCTATTCTAAAAAATGGACGAGGTTTTAAGTTTTTACTATAAAATATATACCTTTTCACAGAAAGAGTGTTCACACATAGGAAAAAAGGAGAAATGGCAATACAGTATATTAGCATAAGATCTAGATTTTATCTGGGACATAGACATGGGTCATAGAGAACAGGATATAAGTTTATAGAATCATAAAATGGTTTGGGTTGGAAGGGACCTTAAAGATCATCTAGTTCCAAATTATGAAACACACCATCTGTATCTTCATTGTACAATAAAAGTGATGACTCACAACTCTCATAGTTCTTCTGCAGGGTATTACTTGGATTAAGAATATAAATTCTGATCTTCTAATCACCCATTACTCAACAAAGTAGCATGAACTTTATAATTTTGACAGCCATTTATTTTAGTAAATGAGTAATGACTGTATAGAAGCTGAATTGTCATAATTTAAGAATAGTTTATTTACACCAAATTAATTTTATGCTGGTTGCTAACATTAGTCAGTTAAGGCTGACACATTTAGTGTAATTTATTTTACTTGTAACTGCCTTAGAAATACCTGCCTGGGATTCAAGATACTTTTGATATTAAAACTTTAATGCCAGACAATTCATTCATAAAACTAGAACACAAAGTGCATATTTTTTCCTGTTCCGTACCTCCAGGCATAATAAAGATCAGAAAGTCTCAAACATTCAAATGTCTCCCTTGTACTTTTGATACTTTGTCATACTGATAGCTATCATAGAGAGACAATGAAGCATTGAGAAGCTAAGTACCATACCTATAGTTACTCAAGAATCATGTAGAGAGCAGTACCTTGACCTCAGCTCTGCCAGGTCCTAGACTACCGATCTGTTTCTACCTCTGGATCATTCTGGGAAAGAAGATAAGTTTCCTTCTGTATCTCAAGGAATTAAAAAAAAAAAACTCACACCAAAAAAAAACCACAAAAACCCCACACCAATACCACAGGTGGCCTTTATAGGACAGAGTGAAGTGACAAGAGGAAACAAATTCTTCATTCAAGAATGCTTTGGCAATATCTACCTCCTTCTGGCAGTATGGTGACAGAAATGCCATCAACTACAGCAGTGTCATTGATGAAGTCTGAAATCACAAGCCAATCATGCCTATAGTGGTAGTTTCCAGTTTAAGATTATAACAACTGACTATAAGTGTCCAAAGACCTATCTGAACAGAAAAAATAACGGCAGCTAAGGAACAGAGGAGACTAGAAACGATTCCAGCTCACCAGGTTAGATTTTCCATCACCCAAACATAGACTGCTAGTTTCATTTTAAGAAAATCTGAGATGTCTGCTTCATGGATAAGACATGAGACTTAAAAAGATCTGTGACTTTTTGATGTACAGCAGGTGACCAGATGAGGACGTCTTAAGCTGCATCACACACACCCCCTGGCAGGTAGCTTGAATAACTCTCTCAACATCTCTGACTGTATTGGCCATATCTTATTCACAAATTCAGAGCGGTAGGGGTTGGAATGGACTTCTAGAGATCATCTAGTCCAACCCCTCTGCCAGAGCAGGCTCACCTAGAGTAGATCACACAGGAACAAGTCCAGGCGGCTTTTGAAAGTCTCCAGGGAAGGAGACTCCACCACCTCTCTGGGCAGCCTGTCCCAGTGCTCTGTCACCCTCACAGTGAAGAAGGGTTTCCTCATGGTCAGGCTGAAACTTCTTTTTTCCAGTTTTGTTGACTACACTAGGAGCTTAATTACTCCACTTACATACAGACACTACTTTTTGTGTCTTCATCTTGAATTGAATCCTATCTAATATATCAACATACATTTCCACACGTTTCCACCCAGAAAACAAAGCTTTAAACAAAGAAGATAGAACAAGTACAATATGGACAACCATGTTCTCAGTATTAAACATTTTTCCTGAATTCCAAAACAAGTTTATAATACAACTTCTATCAAGAACAAGCATTAATATTCTTAATATTCTGCATAGCCAATGGCACAGGATTGGGTGGCAACAGTAATAAAACTGGGGTATGGAAGAATCATGAAACAATTTGCTCAGGTTTGTCTATTGTTACTGGAAACCTACCAACAGCCTAGAAAAGAATTAGTAGAAAATGAGGAACAATTATTTATAATGGGAGGAAATGCTAATTACATGTAGCAAGAACTCTGCTTTGCCAAGAAATTACTGCTAAGTAAAGTGGATGCTAAAGAGCTCTGCCAGACATAATATAACATTTCTTAGAAATGAGGTAATTAGCACACTTTAAGGCACTGATAAAATCAGTATTCTCACTAATTCATCAGTAGAAACCACTGGCCACAGAGAAGAGAAGCAGAAGGGTTAAGAATTTACTAGACTAAGTGTACTTGTCATATTAAGCATACATTTTCCAGACTTTCTTTTGGTTATTGTGTCACATTTCACTACTCTGGGCATCACTATGGTGTTCTTTTAGGAATCTTATCATGACCAGTATAATGAAAACAGATTAATGCATCAGTGCTTAAGTTCTGCAGATAGATAATTTATAAACCAAAATCTCCTTAAACCTCAGTGTAGTGTCTGCAGTGCTTGTCTTGTGGGGTCATCATTACCAAACCTAAGCATATTTTTGTGTTGTCTCATAGTTTCTTGATAATGTAGTCCCTTTATATGGTGCTTTAAGCATCTTTATAATTGAAAATGAAGTAGAAAAATCCAGTGTATACCAATACTAAAAAAGGCAACATTTCTCATTCCAAGTGCAGAAGTTCACGTTTCATTTCTGCTGAATTGAAGGATACTTTTTAGAACTTTGAAGAGTAACAAACTGAAAAACAAGAATATTTCAGTGGGTGTTCAACATCTGTCAACTGCAATTCAGGGTCTGAGTCTAGCATTGTGTCTTTTCCCACAGTTTTAATATTTCTTTTTTTAATGGAACGATACGTAGCAACTTGGCACCAGTTTTGAAGAATGGGTGTGTATATTCTGCAGTATTTTTCCTGACCTTTAGAGGATTTATCTTCCTTCATATGCAACTTCTGTGACCAAAAGAACCTTCTAAGTGATGTTTGACCCAAATATGCCCAAATTAACTTTTCTTAAGGAAATTAAATTTAAACCTGAAAAGGTTTCTAAACATTTGCTTGGAAGGCAATATGGTTTAGTGACCAGTTCACTGCACTGGAAGCAGAAAATGTAGCGCCAATTTCTGGATCAGTTGATGACCTTCTTTGTGTCTCTGGGCAGTGTAGTTTACCGCTTACAACTTCAGGCAAGAATAAATCTGTGTCTCTAAATCTCTTTCTGTCTTTTTTCTATTTCATCTATTTGCATTAAACAGATAACCTTTTGAAGCCTGAAGTAGAATATAGTATTGTATTAGCATTGCGATTTTTAACCATTCTTTCATGTTACAGAAGTCTGCTTAGATCTCTCCATTTCTCACATTCACAACATTTCTATTTTAATGTTGCTGACTGGCTCAGCATTATATTGTCAGATATTCTGCCACAAGTTTCCCACGGACCACCATCTAAGGAAATGAAGGAAGAAACTGTTTCTCAAAACATGAAAGATGAAGTGGTAAGTTATTAAACCTTTAATAGCTAATAAGCTAAACCTTTTAATGCAGTAAAAATTTCCAGGAATGGAGCAGAAAAACTGAGCGTGGATTTCTTCTCTTCATAAGAATGAATAAATCAACTTAAATATAAAAAAGGTAAGCAGAAGTTAGATATAGATATAGATATAGATAGATATAGATACATGTATATATGCATGTATGCCATTGGGCCACAGATATAAGAAGCATTTATTATTCCAGAAAAATGAACTGCCATGAGGTAGTTATCAGACTGTACTATAGATATTTTAGGAAAACAGAACTCCTGGTGAGAAAGATCCTTTTGAAAGGTATCAGTTTCCTATGAAAACTCAAAGAGGGGATGAAACTTTTCAAACATTTACAACAGATTTGAGACTGTTGAGTTAAACATGTAATTTTGAGGTTTTATGGAATCCTTAATTCAAGACTAAATTGTAATAAAAATCAGAGACTCAAAATGGAGAATGAGATTGCTAGGAGAAAGTAACTTTAAAATAAATTATAAGTACTAAAATATACCAGAATGAAGCTAACAGATCCAATAGTTTGCAAAGTAGTATCCAGGCTCTTCTAGATTTTTGAGACCTAATCTTTGGGGACTTCCAAGTCCACCATTAAACCATGTCCCTAAGACATCTACACATGTCTTAAATATCTCCAGGGTTGGTGACTCCACCACTTCCCTGGGCAGCCTGTTCCAACACTTGGCAGCCCTTTCAGTGATGAAATTATTCCTAATATCCAATCTAAACCTCTCCTGGCACAACTTGAGACCATTCCCTCTTTCCTATCACTTGTTACTGAGGAGAAGAGATCAACACTCAGCTTGCTACAACCTACTTTCAGGAGTTGTAAGAGTGTGGTAAGGTCTCCCCTGAGCCTTCTTTTCACCAGGCCAAATAACCCCAGTTCCCTCAGCTGCTCCTCACAGTACTTGTACTTCAGACTCTTCCTCAGCTCCATTGCCCTTTTCTGGACATGCTCCAGCATTTCAATGTCTTTCCTGTAGTGAGGGGCCTAAAACTGAACACAGGATTAGAGGTGCAGCCTCACCAGTGCCCAGTGCAGGGGGACAATTTCTTCCCTAGACCTGTTGGCCACACTATTTCTGATAATACAGGTCAGGATGCCATTGGCCTTCTTGGCCATGTGGGCACACTGCTGGCTCAAATTCATCTGACTGTCAACCAACACCCCAAGTCCTTTTCTGACGGGCAGCTTTCCAGCCACTCATTCCCAAGTATGTAGTGTTGAATGGGGTTGCTGTGGCCCAAGTACAGGACCCAGCACTCAGCCTTATTGAGCCTCATACGATTGGCTTCAGCCCATCAGTCCATCCTGTGCAGACCCTTCTGAAGAGGCTGCCTACCCTCAAGCAGATCAACACTCCCTCCCCACTTGGTGTCATCTGCAAACTTATTGAGGGTGCACTCGATCCCCTCATCCAGATCATTAATAAAGCTATTAAACAGATCTGGCCCCAGTATTGAGCCCTGGGGAGCACCCAACTGCCTGCCAACTGGATTTAACTCCATTCACCACAGCCCTTTGGGTCTGACTAGGGTAGGAAGCTTTCTCTTCATGTCTTCAATGCAGGCCCCAGGGGAGGCTGCAGACTTCCCTGAGAAGTGCATCCATTCTGCATATTGGGCCTTCTGTTCCCCTCAGGAATCCTCTACCACGATGATCTGTCTTTTTTAAATTGTGGAAGCCATTTTGATGCAGGGCATACGGCAGCTTAACCTCAGTGACACCTCCAAAGTCAGTGAACTCTCATCCCCATCACTGCTTGGTACCACATGCAGACCCTCATACCTATTGTGCAAGGGCACCTGGGAAGGTGGGGTTGTCACAGAGGCAGCTCACCTGCTATGCCAGGTGGGAACTCGCTGCCACTGTCCCCTATCCTTTAAGTCACCTTGTTCCTCTGGGTAGAGAGAGGAAAGGGAGTCTTCCATGTCCTGTGTCCTGCCTGCCTGTGAGGTCTGTCCCAGGGAAGGCAGGGTGTGATTCCAGTACTCTCTCTCTCGCGCTCCCCGATACTCCCCAACCTACTCACCTCCTCCTGGACCTCTGTCACTAAGCAGAGGAGCTCCTCTTTGTGGGCTCATCTCCCACAGATGAGCTCACTGATGTTTCCCTTACTGATGTAAGAGCAAAACACAGCCTGCAGCCAGACACTTGGGCAGCAGCATGTTCCCACTGGAGTTCTGCCTGGGAGGCTGTGTCCGTTGTGGTGGGTGCAGAGCAGAGAGAGACAGTGGCTTTCTGCAGCGTGGATACCATTGCTCCCTGGTTGAACTGGCAGAGCTTCAGCACCTTTCCTGCACACTTACATGTGAACTGCCACAAAAACTGCCGCACTCTGCCCTTGCTGATATACCACACCATGACAGTGGGGCTCCTGGTCACTTGTGTTCCCTAAGGGCTCACCCAGGTTTCATCAGCTGCTGTGTTCTGTGATTGCAGAACAAACCCAGATCAATTTCTTGGAAGAAAAGCAAGAGAATGCTACTGTAGACTGGCCTTTTAAAGCATAACCCCAGAGGAATATTCAGCATCAGATCAAAAGTGACAGCTTCAAAGAGCCTGTAAGACAAAAGCAAAAAGAAGCAGGAAAACCCACTTGTTTTCGAGAAATAACAAAGTATGGAAACAAGTATAGCCCTAAACTGTGTTCAGCTTTTAGACAGTGGTTTTGTTTTGAAAAAGTCTGGACTGCAGCTGTAAAGGAATAAGTCTAGAAATGCTCTAAACATGAAGACAGCATTTGCAACACTGGAAAGAACTGAATGTAGCAGCAAACAATGTAATTTCTTCTGCAACTGTCAAGAACTACTGCAGAGTTAGTTACCTCCTGAGATTGGAACAACTCTTTGATGAAGCCTTTCTACATTATGAGTGAGATGCACAGGCACAGATCACTGCCTGTGTGGGTAAAGGCAAGTAAAACAGGTTAATGGCAAGTGAAAAGCCAAAAGGACAGATGCCATGGAAGAAATTCTACCAAAATGTAATTTTTAAACTTTTGTACAAATTTGGGGAAAACTTCACAATGAAGAAATGTTTGTTTAAGCACATGACAAAGAAAAGGTAAACTGAGAATCAGTGTGGAATGATAGGTTCTTGGAAGATTCTCCTCCTTAAGGATGTTGTCATGGTTTAAGCAGTTGTCGTGGTTTAACCTTATCTAGCAATTAAGTACCACATAGCCATTTGCTTACCTCCCCCCTCCCCCAGTGCAGGAGGAGAGTCCAAGGAAAAGACAAGGAAGCTTGTAAAGTTGAGATAAGACCAATTTAATAATAGAATATAAATTAAAGTTATAATGATACTACTAACAATACTACTAATAATAAGTAATTAAAATAATAGAAAATAGACCATATTATACAATTGCTCACCACCCACAGACAGACATACAGCCAAGTCCTGAAAAACGAGTCCAAGCCCAAGAGCCCCCAGAGCCAGAGCCCCAGGGAAATAACAAACCAGGACAAAAACCAGCCGACCCCCCAACCCACTAACAAAGGAACCAGCCCCACTGCTAAGGACCGCACTAAGAGCTAACAAAGGAGATAACGACCCAGCTATCAAGCTAGCCAAAAGTCTTAACAAACTCCACTCAGGCCACTTCGCTGCCTCAGAACTTTGAAAGTTCCCTAAGCCTGAGGTACCAGGGAGTGAAATACTCCTTGACCAGCCCGGGTAAGCCATCCCCAATGTGGAAAATATTAACTCTGTCCTGCTTGAAATGAGCACAACAGCCATAAGGCAAGAACTTGTAATTTGGTAACTACAAGACTGATGAGATCCAAATCCTTATTTCTTCATTTCCCATGTCCATGGAGCTGCTCTCACCACACTGATACATTGACATCCTTCAATTTCTGGAACAAAATCCCTCTCAGGAAGGAAGGGAAAGCTGAGTCCCTGATTCTACTCTATCCTTAAAGAAAAACATTCATTGCTTTTGAGCTGTTACTGACACTCACCATTAGTGTTTGTTTTGCTATTAGAAGGTCAAAGATATTGACTTTGTCTGACTTTGAACTTCATCTCAACCCTATGATATATGACACTAAAACCCAGGGGAAAGAACCCTCTATCTACAGAAGGCTTCTTCCCATTTTAGGAAGAACTTGTTAACTCTCTTTGTACTTAGGTCAAGTTACTCTGATTTCGAACACGATTTCATCTTTTGGTTCCCAAAACCTTTGAAGAGCCTGCTATGCTTTCAGTGCTAGGCTTTAGACAGTAAAATTCATAATGTGGTACAGTTTAGCTTTGTCCATAGACAAAGTAGTCAAATAACATTAAAAAACATTCATTTGAACCACTCTAAATTTAAAACATCATTCCCGGTTACTAATTGTCAGTGAGAAAATACGTCCTACTTATCCAGCTACAATTATATTCTGTGAAGTTGCCATCTGAAGGACTTTTTAATACCGGGCAAAACAACTCTGCAGGTTTTGTTTGACTCCTGTGACTATACTTAGCCTGGTGTGCATGCAACAAAGATGGTGAGAAATGCAAACACTTATCTTCTACAGAATACCTATATTTTACCTATACCCTGTGATAAAGAGCAGATTCATGTGAATTGGGTAATTTTTCTTCACTCTTCCTCTTTCTAAGAAAGGATTGGGAATTAAAAACCTTTTTTTTTTGGTCGACGCCTGAGGTGATATTTTCCCTGTTTCAGTCATTCTTGTGTAAGACCTTTCAAAGGACTTTCAGATGAGGATTCCCCCTTTGTAGGTGTGTGAAGATGTAACTCTCACCTTTCATTTCATCTGTTTGCCTATGGTTCAACAGTCATTGTGAACATAACAATATTCAGCAAGATACCCATTTTACATCAGAAGAAACATGAGTCTCATATTCTCTTTTTCCTGCTATATGTTGTTATGTTTCCTGCTATATGTTGTCCTGCTTTCCTGTTATATGTTGTCTGCTGTTAAGAAATGTTATAAGCATTTCAAGCCAATCCAACCCTAATGACACAGAGAAAGAGAAAGCCATTAACATCAGACATATGTTTGATATTGGTTATCCCTGGAATTTTTGCCTTACATTAATTCATTCTTAAGTGTTGAAATTTTTGGTACAGATACCTCAATCACTTTGGATCCTGAGTAAATCAACTTATTCCATTTGTTTCATATTTTCTGTATAAACTGATACATACGGCCCATGGACCAAATATGGTTCACAAAATGTTTTCTTAAACAATATATGAAAGTTCTTATTTTCAATGAAGAGGTGGAAAGTACACTGTGTAGAAAGCAAACAACGTGTAGTGTTGCATTTGAACTGAGACCTTTCATATTAAAGAACTTTCACATCTGTTTCTACGTTTCTTATTAAAACTGATAGAAGAAATGAAACTTAGTCCTCTGATCTGCTTAGAAAACTGTAATGAACTACATTTTAGGCAAGGCATGTGAGATTCTCAGAAAATTTGCAGCATTTTGATGAGAACATCCTTTAGGGAAGGAGGATAAAAACGCTGTTTAGCTGTCAGTGAACCACTGTCTAGAAGGAATCTGGGGAAAACCTTATGAGGCAGAGAGGATGGAAAAGTGGCATTTCGTACTGCTGAACAGAAATGATGGCAGCAGTTTTATCAAGATTGATCCTGAATTAAATTTTGCGTTTGGGCAAAGTGGTGGGTTTTATTGCTGATTTGTTTCAACTAATTCTGTATCACTCATTCCTCGGGGCTAAAAGATTTGAAGAAAGATGCATTTCAATTATTTACATCACCTGGATTAAAAAAGTTGTCACTGGAAGAATAACTCTGTTACTGCTTTATTTTGAGATCACTCTTGTCATCAGTAGTTTTCCCCTAAACACATCTGCATTTAATTTGGAAAAAACTGGCAAAGACTAAAGGAGACACCTTCAACTCATGTCCATCTTCTATGTCCTGTTAGATTATTTACACTTTTATGAATACAGGCAATACAATGGCCTCTTTGACCTCAAGCAAAGATCTCTGACAAAGATCTCTGGTAATACAACTAGACAAAATATTTTAAAAAAGGGGAATGGTGGTGTTGAGTTTGTTTTTACAGTGGGTTTGCCAAGTGATGCAAATGCAAATTGGAATTCCACATTCTGTATTAACAAGAGACAGAGCACAACATTATTCTTTGATGCCCTTCTGAATGTTTTTTTCCAGCTGTATACAACAATGCTGATCCTTTGGTAAGAAAATGACATTCCTTTCTTGATCAAAGATCAAGTTCATAAAACATGATCAATTCTGATCTCAAATTCCTTTAATTTAGTAAAACAAAGACATTGTTTTAGCAGACATTTTGATATAGTGTTAATCAGAGTGATTTCAAAAAATTATTTTAAGCAGTTGCCTAAATGACTAAGTTCAATGAAAGTGGAGGTAGAAACAGCTCATATGAAATCAATTAAGTTCCACTGATAACACTGGGGTTTGATTTGGCTTCTATATTTGCATGGTTACTATTTTTATTAAATTGCTAATAACTATTTTATACTGCACAATGACCCTAATCTAGGAAGACTGTAAAATGGTTTACAAGCTATATACAGGAATAGTTCATCTCAGCACTGAAAAGCTGCCACTCTTGTTTCAGTCCTCCTTCTGTTGGCGTTTTTGGCCTTAGAAGTCTATTGAAGTCTATGACTTCTATTGACTGTGAAACCCTAGGTTTTTCATAGTCAACAGTGAATATGTTGAAGGACACAGTGTTGTAAAGGAACATGGAAGAGCATATCTAGGTTACCTAAGCAGTGCTGAAATTTACATTGGCATATTAAGTAACTAAAGTCATTTAATCTATATATAACAACAGCTTCCATTTGTACCTAGAGCTACACCTTGAATTTCCTTGATTACAACAGTCATAACGCTTTAATGAGCTACCCTTATACACTTGTTATATCTTAAAGAACATCTTTTCTCTTCTGAAAGAAAAATTAGAGCAACTATTTCCTGAATGCTAGAAAAAAATAACTGACAATTGCTGATGCAGAATTTAAAGAATCAGTGATTCTGTGACCTATCGTCTTGTACCCATGGAGAAAGATGTACCCATGGAGAAAGCTAAAGCCATAGACATCATTCATGATCTCAAAATGTTCTAACACAGCTCCAAGGCTAGTTGAAACTTTAATTTAATTTGTACCTATATAAAATAAATGCTATTGGCTTCTCATCTACTTTCACCCACAAGATGTGTTTAAGACTGGGAAGGAACACTGAAGTTAGGATGATATGATCTAGTCTAACGTAAATTAACAACAGTAATCTGTGTTTCAACAAAGTAAGAGGCCCAGGTCAGAAAATTTCTTCTTAAAAATGTTTTGCCTTTACCACTTCTTCAAAATGTACAGAAGTGATTGATCACAATCAGTGTCCATACACTAGAGAGAAGACAGAAGCTTTAATTAAGAAAATTTTGTACCCTACATAATTGTGAGGCACTTTCAGTAATACACAACAATGACATATTAAAAACTGCATTACCCTAATAGGGGTCCTGTTCAACAGGAATAAAAGAAAGTTTTCAGAGGAACAGAAATTATGAATCATGTTCAGTCTTAAAGAGTCATCTCAGTGGGTGTGTTATTTTTTAACCTTTCAGATAAATTATTTGCTTGCAATTTTGTTTACAATTTCAGTTAACTGACTATCAAAGGTGTCTATATCACCTGAGTTGCACTGAAAATTAGTGAGACTAAAACTCCTAAATCAGATACCAGTGTAAATCATGGCATCTAGATCTGCAAGAAAGTCAGCTATTGGTCAATAGTTACTTACAGGTGCAAACTCCAGATACAAATAGGAAGATGAATATCTTCTTTTCATTAGGCTGCTAAACTCAAATACAAACCTGACAATCCACCACCATCATCTTTAACTGATTTTTCATCTCTTTGTGTCAAAGCTAGCTGTGCCGCTGTCAGCACAAAATGCTTTCAAAAGAGCACAGCAAAATAAAAAGCAAATCACCAAACCCTCAAAAAAAAACCCCAAACCAAACCAAAACAAATCCAATAAATTAAAGATGACCAATTTCTATCAATCAACAGGGAAAATATAAGAAGGATAAACACAAGTATCCAAGTTAGAATACAGCTGAAACATCCAGGAAAATACCTCCACATCTCTGCAGAACTCAGTGTGATCTTTAATGCCTATACTTAGTCAGCATTCAGTTTCAAATTTTATAGGAAAATCTGATCCTCCAAAATGACGCTGGGTCAGTGATTCGTTACTGACTTAGAAGAACAAATGCAACTAGCTAAATCACCATTTAATGTTCTACTTAATCTTACTTAGAACGTTTTTTCGTATACCAGGAGTTATATGGTGACTATGCAGGTTCCTTTAGTTATTCTAAATTCTAGGGTTACAAGTTGCTGAGAAGCCTATTTTAGAGTCAAGGGCTTTATTTCTAACAAACAGGCACCACATTGGTAGATTATGCTGTGTCAGCTTAAAGATGGTACATTTAAGGACGTCTGAGGATGAGTGAAATCACTGCTGATGGGAATGATTAAGCTCTGACTGCTGTGTTTATAATCACTGTACTGTGCCAGTTGTGGTGCCATAAATATAGTGACAGAGAAAATGAGATTTTTTGGGTGTTTTTCTTACAACCTTTTCCATTCCAAAGCATCATCTGAAGTTATGTTCGTATTCAAAACAGCATTTCTAGATTTTCACCATGATTCTGTAAGTTTATAAAAGTAAAAAATGATGCAGCATAGGTGCAGAACAGGACACATTGTCAACAGTGCAAAAGTTTATGAGGTAAGAATGCAAAAATCGGGGGTTTTATTTTCTTTGATGCAGTTTTAAATTTCTCCATTAAGAAAATAATCTGTACCAGCAAACAAAGACTACTCCAATATATGTTGCAATGTATTAGGTACCAAGGCATGAAAAAAAGTCCAGTTTTCACAGAGTATACTTCAACCAACTCAAAGATTAGAGAGAGTGAAAATATGGTACTCCAACCCACATACAAATGGTGTCTTCCCAGTACAGGCCTCAATCTTTATCAATCAGGATATGATCTTGCATCCACCTGCACCCTATAGAGCAGATCATCAGCCAGGGTAATTTAGAAGTTCCAAAAGTTTTTCCACAAAAAATACATACTATTGTCCTCCATCCATACTCACAAGACATTATCCTGAAATTGGTTACCATTCAGTGTAACCAGTGGTAGCAGAATTTTGCTTTAACAAGACAGAAGACCATATATTAATGATGTCATCTGGGACACAATGAAGTCAAAGAATGTCTCTTGTTAAATGTGACAGTAGTTTTATTCCAGATATTTGAGGTAAGTCTAGATATGATGCAGGGCAAAGAAGATGGAGGCCATCCCTTCCGTTGTTCATTCTCAAATCAGCTTAATTTTTCCCTCTCTAAATTTTAAACAAACTTACCAGCCCTAACAAAACAGAATCATAGAATCACACAATGGTTTGGTTTGGAAGGGACCTTAAAGATCATCTAGTTCCAACCCCCCTGCCATGGGCAGGGACCCCTTCCACTAGACCAGGTTGCTCAAAGCCTCATCCAGCCTGGCCTTGAAGATGTCCAGGGATGGGGCATCCACAGCTTCTCTGGGCAACCTGTCCCAGTGCCTCACCACCCTCTCCATAAAGAATTGCTTTCTTACATCTAATCTAAATCTACCCTCTTTCAGTTTAAACAGAAGCCACAGTCACTGCAAGTCTTAGATCTCTGCAACAAAAGATGTTAACTAAATCTCTCAGAAAGTCACTGTATATTTGCAAGACTGAGTAACGCAATGAAGTGAGTGCTGGTACACAGAATGGTGTACTTGTTCATAAAGTAAATGCACACAACTGTCCAGAAATCCTTGCCAGCTTTATATATTGCCAGGAGAGATGCACTTCAACAGATCATCATTTATATTAGCAGCTGGACACATGAAAGCAGTATGACGCATGAGCTGGCTTAAGAAGAAGCACCAACCTTTTACTGAGATTAACTGGAAATACCTCTTGTCATTTCGCCCTAAAATGTTTCTAAATAAGTAACTTAAAATAATAAAAGGGTATTAACAAGCTGAAAAAGAGATAAATATCATTTATGCCATACCACATTTTGTGCTGAAAATTATTTCTTCTGTTCTTTCATGTTTTCATCTCTCTGAACCAGATGAAACCTGAGTCTTTCACCAAACTCATTGGTTTACCTTATTGAAGTTCAGTGCTGTTGCTCTCCCATCTGGGTTAGCATCAGTAAAAAACAAGCCTTTATGGTCTCATTTTGGCACTTAATTGCAATCTTGATACTTCAAAAACTGACTTGATAAGGTAGTTCAAACACTCTGTAATGAATTTAGAACATGTACTTAGTAAAATCTAAAAAAAAAAAAACCCTCAAACTAGTACCAGCACTTGGGGCCATATTCAGATGTCAATTACATCAGCATTAAATAAATAGTTTGAAAATGATGGTACTACACTAATGTTGCCAATTGACAACTGGAAGGATGTTTGATGTGTTCAAACTCCATTCACAAGGAGAAACTGAGTGGCAAAGGTAGTTTGAAGATTTCCAAAGCTCGGTATGCCTGTGACACAAATGACATTTCATCTTCTGCTGAATACTATTTTAAATGAATGCTAAAGTTCCTTATTTAAAATCAGACACTAAATCCCAGGGAATTGCTATGGGAGGAACACTTCCCATCATCATCTGGGAATTTTTAACTGGTCCATCCTTCAGGTTTTTCACTTACTATAGTGAGTTTATCAAAAAATTGCCACATCCTACCAAAGTAATGTAACCTGTGTACAAAAGAAACTACTGGGTGCCACTGCCACTGTCAAAGTTCTCATCTCAGGTGAATTTTGTCACTCTTCTTAGAGTGTACAAGATGACGCTCACTTAGATGTCACTCACTTAGAGTGTAAAAGTACCAGACAGTAATAACCAGAGCTTTGAAAAGCCACCATTGCATGATGATTAATCTGCGGGAAATACATCCTCAGACTGAGACTGTATTTATCAAAAAGTTCACGAATCTTCTGAGTGAACCTGAAACCTATTTCTAAGGTTTCTTTCTGCAATTAGTGTTTTTGTTTCAAGTATGCTTTCCTCAAAATTTATTCTTTACAGTGTTTCTCAGTTAAGATATTCTGACATTATTGCTTTCTGAAATACAGAAAATGCAGGCTTTAAGAAGCTTTTTGAACCACTAAAAGAAGGTTCACAAACCCCTAGGACTTACGGTGCTAATGATCATTTCTTAATATTTCTCTTCAAATGAAAACCTATTTCCATGGGACCTGAGGTTTTTTAAGTCTTTAAACTTAAGAAAAAAGTATATAGGAACAGAAAAGTGATCATATTTGTAATTAATTACCTCTACATAGCAGAAATATTGAGTTTATCCAGCCTAGCAGAAAATGCTATAGTAAAAATTATACCATCCCAAATTTTTAAGGTATAACTGAAAAAGACAATATGAGACTCTATTCTTGTTAAATATCAATGACTTCTGAAGCCAGCATACAACTTCCATAAGCAGAAATACTGTCTCTAACTGGCACTCTAGATACTCCATAGATTCTAGATGGACTCTTAAATTTATGCTGGTTTTCATCCAGCATCATCACCAGTAACAAAGTGTTTAATGTGAAATTAAGGGAACAGAGGCACATTCGTATAACTTCAGTTTTGTTGTAGGAAAGCAAGGGGTAAATCTTAGATTTTCTTTAAAAAATACCCAAACCGCTGCTTATTATAATGAACAAAATAGGATCCTCAGAGTCTCAAATTTGGGAAGGAAAAGATAGAACCAAACGTGCAGGTCTATCTTTCATATTTTTCTGGCTCTGGAGAAAATAAACTGGAGAAAAATGTTATTTTTGTCAATAAACCAAGTAGAAATGATTCAAAATGCGAACACGGGAACCAGACCTATGACTAAGGCACCATTTTTAAACTCAAAGAAAGTTAGTATTTTAATTGAAACTTTATTACTTTACTGCTATTTGTCATCTGCACCAGATGCAATGTTTTCCTGGGGACTGGGTCAAAAACAGGGGAGAGAAACCTCCATGAGAACTAACCTTATCATCACTGTCTTTTAAACACCTCGCTAAATTCTGCCAGGATAAGACAACACATCTCTGACCCTAAAAACATAGGGCTTTAAATATTATTTTACCATAAGTGAAGGATGAATGAGAAAGAATATCATAAATCATCAACATGTCAACATGGGGTAGTTATATCGCCTTCAGTGTTACTTTACATATCTATACAGAAAAAAAGCCAACTGTATCCTGGGCTGTATCAGGAGAAGTGTGGCCAGTAGGTCGAGTGATATGATTCTCCCACTCTACTCCGCTCTCGTGAGACCTCAGCTGGAGTGCTGCATCCAGCTGTGGAGCCCTCAACATCAGAAGGATATAGACTGGTTGGAGTGAGTCCAGAGGAGGCCACAAAGATGCTCGGAGGGCTGGAGCACCTCTGCTATGGGGACAGGCTGAGAGAGTTGGGCTTGTTCAGCCTGGAGAAGAGAAGGCTCCGGGGAGACCTTATAGCACCTTCCAGTACCTGAAGGGGCTACAAGGAAGCTGGGGGGGACTTTTTACAAGGGCCTGTAGTGACAGGACAAGGGGTAACGGGTTTAAATTGAAAGTGGGGAGGTTTAGATTAGATATAAGGAAGAAATTCTTTGCGGAGAGGGTGGTGAGGCACTGGCACAGGTTGCCCAGAGAAGCTGTGGATGCTCCATCCCTGGAAGTGTTCAAGGCCAGGCTGGATGAGGCTTTGAGCAACCTGGTCTAGTGGAAGGT
>NW_010267681.1:18441-27053 GCF_000690775.1 Eurypyga helias
TGGAACTAGATGGTCTTTAAGGTCCCTTCAACCCAAACAATTCTATGATTCTATGATTCTGTGTTTCTATACTAGGAGCTTAGAAGGAGATTCACATCAGACAACAGTCTGGTGAGGCTCTTTGCCTTGGCTTCCCTTGCTAGTTAATGGAGAGACAATAGCTTTTCAGAAGAAGAGTTTAGTTTATCACCAGTGATTTCAGAGGGAGCCTTTGTAAAATTCCCCATTTTCTCAGTCTCCTGAGTCTCCCAGTATATTCAGTAGAGAAACAGATTTTTTCAAGCTGCACTTAATGGGCCTTTAACCAGAAGTCATGTTCTCTCCTTCTGCTGGTCCCAGGTGAAGGTGAGACTGGGAAGCCCACATGACCTCCCTAACCCTATCCTTTGCTTCTGTTTCAACATGACTGCTGGGCAAGTGGCCTGGAAGCAACTTGTAGTACACTGGACCAAGTCCCCAGTGGGGATGACTCAGGAGCTCAGACCCCAGCACGAACTGTGGCATATGGCATATATTCACACTCCTTCAGGTCACAATGCCAAATGAAGACCATCTGAGAATATTAGCACAGCTGAATCCTGCTAAGACCTCTTTGCATTGGAAAATTTCTTCTCAGTCTGCTACTTCTCTCTTCTACATGTTTGTTATTATAGATTAATCCACATGGGCTTTTTTCATCAAAGTTAATGAAAAATCCCTGCTTTAAAAAGAAAAACAACAACAACAACAACAACAAAAAAAACCCAATCAATTCTGTTGCAAACTGCAGACTAGCCCAGGCTGGAAAGATAATTTCATCCAAGTTGTCATCTCCTGCCAAACAGGCAACTGAAAATATTTGGAATATATTTCTGGTTTTTCAAAGGTAGAGTTTGGGTTTTGATTTGTATTTATATGAACTAGAATTGTAGATAAAGAAGATAAAGTAATCAGATCTCTAGTCCAAGATTGTCTGAAGGGCTGACTGATCATGCAACGTTTTCTCTCCACTTACAATTTTCCCCTCTCTCTTCTAAAAAGTTCATTCATTTTTTTTAAATGTAAGGAAAAAGGAAGTTGTAATATTTTTTAGTTTTATTTGGAGGTTTGGTAATAAGATCAACTCTAGGGCAACCCAGGTTTATGTATGTTTGGTTTGGCTCCATACTGGCAAGGGCAGAGGCATTTTCATCATGCACTGCACTAGCCACTCCAGAAACTTTATTAAAATGTTTCCTTAGAGTCCTAGGGTAGCTGACACTCTACGATGTGACCCACTGAGGGATTCAGCAGCAACTAGAGAATTAACCTAGGACCTACCACCAGACCTGATCTCTAAGTCAACCTCTGCAAAAGTTCTTTGCAGAGCTCTAAGAAATGTCTGTCTTCATAAAACATAACTAAGAAATTTTATCCTTTGCCTCAATGAAGGCCATTTCTTTTTCTAGTTTTATTCTAGGCCCTTATACTACCACCCATCACATCAAACTTTGAGCTAATATAGACGTAGCACATATATCACATGCCAGTGTGTTCTGAATTGAAACCAAATCTGTGAATATTTGTATGGTTACACTTTCTTTTATTTATTACTACCTTAACAAACAACTGTAGCATGAGATTTTATAGATTCCCCTTTACTGAAACTCTCTTTGGTGGAATTCAACTCCTCTCTACTACTTCCCTCACTGTGGACCAGTCTGAATAATTCTGTCAATTTGCCTATCACATGTAGTCTGTAGCCTATTCCAAATCTGATCATCACACTTTCTGTGTGGAATAAGGTTTTCTGCATGCTGAATGGCAGCCCCACAGCATTACAGACTGAAGCCAATGGAGAACTGTTGTGTTCCTCCATTCAACATGGCCCTGGCTGGAGCACATTTTCTTCTTCCAATTTAACTGAAGACCCATAGGTACTGCTATCCTACATTCCCTCTAAAATTCCATACACATCCTGCACTCACCTGCATTTCTGTCAAACTTTTTTCGCAGTCACAATGTCCCACATCACTGATTCACCACTCCATGGGATGTCCCCCATGCTCATTTTCCATCTGGTAGATTCTCTTTCTTCTCTTTGAGCACTCAAAGTGTGCTTTTAGCAGATAAAGTGATCTCTCTTTGGAGTGCAGCTTTAGCAGTTAGCACAGTATGGGAGAGATTTAGAAGCTGACATAAAATTCGCTATGTGCTCTGAGCTCCCAGAGGCACAGTTGGATCCAATTCTTTGAATGGTAGCTCAGGAATCAAACTCAAAAGGGTTTTAATATTTAGCTTTGAAACTCCTAGTCTAAAAGCCAAGCATAGCTACTAAAATATATATGTTTTTTAAAAAGTTTGAGAGTAACTGTTTGTGCAAGCTGTAGTTGAGAAGCCCATGACAACTCATTGAACTGCATATCTGTAAGGTGCCTTTCACCCTTCATGCTTTTCTCTCTACAAATCTGTGCTGCTTCAAAATGAGAACACACTGGATATTTTCTCTGTAACATTTGGCTGTCTGACAGAGTGAGAGCAATGTTAGGTGTAAATCTCAAGAGCACTAGTTCCAATTTAAATATTATTTTTGTACTGAGTCTTAGACTATTCCCTCATATATCAGCTCTTCCCATGCAGACCAACACAAGAACATCTGTTTAAAAACAATCTGTTTATTTTATTACATCTCCCAAAGTTGTGCTTGTGAAAGTATACAACAATACTGGGAAAGGGAGAAGACTTCTCATTTCTTTGAGTTCACATACATGACTTAGCCTGATGAAACAAAGCCTGCCTAATCAGCTCACACTGCCATTTTATTCATGTGTTGTTTCAAAGCAAAGCAAACGAAACAGAATCCAAGGATAAAAACATGCCATTTCTCACTATTGCCAAGCCCAGGAAAAATGGGCAGCTAACTAATACTGTATTTAATGCAGTTCTTTCATACTTTCAGTTATTTTTATATAAGGAAGCAGGTTGGTTGTATTTCCTTTTTCTTGTGTTTTTTGGTTGGTCGGTTGGTTGGTTTGATTTTTGTTGTGGTTTTTTTTTTGAAGTGGCAACATTTAGGTGTTATTTGAATGCTTAATTTATTAAGTCATACAGTAGTCCTGAGAATTCATCAAATAAATCTCTTTTCACCTTGAACGAAGGAGAACTAAACTGTAGGTAAGTTGGTACCTACATACCAAACACGCAGTGCCCTCCAGATGTGACTGTTCATGTCTCAGTTACACAGAAAACAAGCTGACCTGGTGTTCAGCAACTGAGACCTGAACAGTAACAGCTCATGTTGTTTTCCGTGGCCAGGGTTTACATCTCTGACTTCTTGGTCAAAAGAAACATTGCATCAAATCAAGTATCACCCATTACATGAGCCTATAAAGTGTTTCCAAAAGGCTCAGGCTGAGTCAATAGAGCAGGGAATGTTAGACAGTTTTGCTGTTTCTCCAGTGTCTACAGTGATAAAAATAGATTACAGAAATATGCTGGCTATAACAGAGCCTAATTTTATTTTTAGGAAATGCTTTGGAGGAAAAAAAAAAAAATCCCTTACAATGTAAGGGCAAACATATTGTTTTATGTATATATTTATTTGCTACTCCAATCACGTTCTTGCTTCCTCACAGTGTGATGGATATTAGATGTAAGGAAGAAATTCTTCCCAGGGAGAGTGGTGAGACACTGGAACAGCCTGCCCAGAGAAGCTGTGGATGCCCCATCCCTGGAAGTGTTCAAGGCCAGGCTGGATGAGGCTTTGAGCAACCTGGTCTAGTGGAAGGTGTCCCAGCCCATGCAGGGGGGTTGGAACTAGATGGTCTTTCATGTCCCTTCCAAATCAAATCATTCTGTGATTCTGTGATTCTAAGATTCTATTACTGTGTCCAGAGCAGTTAGTGTAGGTGAGCTTTCAGACCGGAGGTTCCCAAGCTACAGTACACTTGCCACAAAGGAAGAACACATTTCATGTACTGCAGCAGCAGCATCTTAACGTGTGTGTAAGGTCTCAGATGTGCTACACTGCTTATCCTTATTGCCGTATGTGCTGGTGACTCTTCCTGATCTCCAGGGCCTGCAAGAAAGTGGCCAACGCCAGACAGATTCTTGACTTAGGACTAGCGAAGAGGACCAGGCAGGGCTCAGTAAGGGAACAAGAGCCAGGGGGTTAGTGGACATAGACTCAGGTTCTCATGGTTTGCAGAGGAGAAAGAAATAGGAGTTGTGAGTGGGAATAAGGTCATGGAGCTCAATTCTTCTCACATTCAGGTCCCTTAAATGCCTTTTTAATGGTCTTATTTAATATGTTCTCTGCAATGGAAAAAAATAACAACAGATGGATGCTCAAGGACTCAGAAATACTAAATCACTTTGTTAATATGCTAAAAAACATGAATGCTGTATCAGTCCAAAATAAACCATTTTTATTGAAAATGTATTTTCAGAACACATCTTTTGGTTAAAGTTTATAAAAATACACATCACCCCCCTTGTGGAAGAAATATTTTTCAAGAAGGATTCCTCCCTAAACAAACAAGGATTATTTGAGATAGTTTCTCCAACTGAGGGCATGTCTTACATGCCAGTTTTTCTGACGGGGATGTAAATGGGTTCTTTTGGAAGACACCTGCAAAGTAAGCCCAAAGGCACAAAGCATGACTTGAGAGTTTTTACTGGTACTGCACAGATTATGATTGAGGCCACTAGGTGCTGCAGTTTTAAATTCTTGTTTAGTTAAAGCTGGACAGTGTCTATAAATGTCATATATCCTCATATGCACAATCTACCTACTTCATTATTTTTCCTTTCATTTTTTGGTAAAACACTGCACAGGGCAAAGTACTTTCTGGACCATCCATTCATGTGTTCTGATGAATCATGATTGCTCAAGAGGTTTGAATGTTTTGACTACAACAAAAGAAGCGTCTTGTGAGACACTGCCTGGAGCTGCCCGTGCTACCTTTTAACTGTGGAAAGCCAGATGAGTAGCTGTATGGGCTGTATTTGGCCTATAGATTTTATATTACCTCTGCTTGTTTGAATACCCTGAAGTAAGTCCAAAGTCCAGATCTTTGCTACTAATGCTAGGACCTACAACAAGGACATTGGCATGAGAAAAGTTAGGAATACTGACAAAACACATAAGCTACCACACTTAGGACAAAGAACCAGAGTTTCATTCAAAGAGATAGTAAAGAGAAGTTGGGAGTTTTAGGTTGGTGAACTTGGAACAGGTCTACAGCAAAACATAATCATTCCCAAATGTTCGAGAAATGGAGTGAAGGATATGGAGAAATGGACTGCAGGTTAAGAAATGTGGGTCAGAAAACCAGTAAGTAAGGATACAGTAGACAGGAAAGATGGTTAGCTGAGGGGAACAAAAGAAAGAGAAATGTAAGCTGGAGGAAGAAAAAGGAAATTTCCAAGGATTCTTTTTTTAGTGGAAGTTCTGGCAACCAACAGATATTTATGATGAGAGGAGAGGTACTGAGAAATTGATGAAACTTATATTAAAGACCAAGAATAAAATCAGCTTTAAAAGATATGGCAAAGGAGAAAGGAATTTCACTGCTAGGATAAGCAGTCCAAAGAAAGAAAATATTAACGCTAATAGTAGTTGAAATTATCTAATTTGTAAAGAAATGACTGTGTATTCCCTTTGTACAAGGAAGAGCTTCAGACCTAGATGGATGAATAAACAAAAAGGATATTAAGAGTAAGCAGCGAGTTGCAAGGAATGGAAAAAAAATGACTGATCAGCCAAGAAATCATCTCTTAGAGGTCAAGAAGTTGAGGGATAAAATGAGAATAGCCAAAAGTCAAGCTGAGTTAGACCTTTAAAGGATATTAAAATAAATAGGAAAGAAAGGCACTTTGGGAATATAAATAAAAACAGAATAAAATAAAAAAATAATAAGAAAGGCCAAGTTTGAGATTAAAGATAATCTAGATATGGCCCTCATACTAAATGAATAGTTTACCTCAGCTTTCAATAGGAGTAATTATTTCAATATGAAATGGAAGAGGTAGAATGAATAACAGTAATTAATATACAAACATTATGAGAATGGAACTTGAGTTAGAACTCAGACACCTTAATGCAGTCAAGATTAGATAGTTGGATGATCAGCCATTCCAAAATTTTGAGATAATTATCAGGTAGGACAAGAATTTAGAAAGAATGAGAATGTAGATGAAAGCATAAGATTGAAGAATAAAAAATGTTGCACCTATATGAAAGTTAGGAAAAATTATGTTATCCAGGCAACTATACTTAAGACAAACCTTAATATTTTGTAAGGAATTAGACAATTAGTTTAGAAGACAGCAAAAATATGATAAAATAATAGACTTAAGTAAAAAAAGTAAAATTGAGCTTATGAAAGTTATGTTTTGATAAGCCATTCTGTTACCTTTGATGATATAAATTATGTTCTTAATGAAATAAATATTGTAGCTCAAACATAACTCTTATTGCATAAATCTTATGATATAGTGTCCTATGGGATATTTTAAGCTGAAATGAAGTTTCTGGACAACTAGAGAAGGTAAGGATTTTGGCTAAATAGAAGACCAAATCTAGAAAATATTTACTGTAAATAAATAGTGAAAATATCTACAAGTACAGAATATACCTATATATGACAATGCAGAATGTGTTTAGACTTTCCCAAAGATTGATGTTGGGACAAGACCAATTCATTCATGCTCTTGACAAAAAAATAAAAGTGTCTGCTAATGTAGTATTGTTGCTGATGAAAAGTTGGATGACTTTTAGGACCATAGAAAATGGAAAGAAAAAAATTGTTAATAGTCCAACAAGTGTATTTGGGATTAATACCATCCAGTAATATGTTACTGAAAACTACCAAGGAGGAGCTGGTTTCAGACATGGCCATGAAAAAGGTGTAGGAAGTAATCAACAGACAGCAGGGAACTGAAGTTCCATACAGTCCTCTTTTATGGAATGCTGCAAAAAAAGTCGAGTTATCTACATTCACAAAAGAAAAAAAATAAAAAAAATGCAAAAAGCTGATGGGTCAGAAAACCTATACTGAAAAAAGATAATCAGATCATTTGACCTGCTTATATTTCACAAAGTAGTTCAGTAACAGAGACTTCACAAAGAAAAGGTCAGACTTATGGAAGCATACAGTAATTTGAATTGTATTCCAGGTTGTCCTTTGGTTCTCATGAAAGTTTATCAGTGAAAATACATGATTTCTTTCTTTTTTTTTTTTTTTACAAGTCTCATTCTCCCATTTCAACATATTAAAGTGTTTTTTCTTAAGTATCATCACTCTTTCAGAGAAGGATTTTCTATATGAGCAAGTAACTTTAAGCCATCGGAATTTGCTCTTATATCTTGAAGATGCTTCTGGAAATCTGATCATTGCTATTATAATGTCTAATTTCACTGTTATGCCTGACACTTCAGCCCTGGTTTTGAGGGAGGCTGTTGTCATGGAAAGTCAAAATCTTAGGCAGAAGCAGAATTCCTTGCATTGTCTGTGAAGTGCTTTTACTATTAAGCTTCAGCATCAAACTTTGATTAACGTGATGTATGTGGTAGCAATGGAAATCCAGTGCAGAGAAGACACTTTCCAAAACTAGATGTGGCTAATATGGATTAACTGGAAATAATATCACAGAGGGGATGGGGTTTTAGTCCAGATGAGTAGCTGTGTTTTTTTAAGGAATTTCTATACAAAATAAAAGAGAAATCATTACAAAGCACTTTCATTATTTTTTGTATGAAATTTTCTTAAACAATATATTTGCATTTATTTTATATTAATTGGTCTTTTCCTAACTACTTGCAGAATCCCTACTAGATCCATTGAACATGCAGGATACAGTGACTCTCCTTTACTCGCAGAAGCTTCTGGATTAGCCATTTGCTGTGAACACAATCTAAAGCCTCTAAAATTCCATAACCCTTTCTTGGGTTTTGGTTGGTTGGTTGGTTTGGTTTGGTTTGGTTTGGTTTGGTTTGGTTTGGTTTGGTTTGGTTTGGTTTGGTTTGAAGTGAGTATTAAAAACTGTTTTCAGGGCACCACACACAAAATCTGCAAACTTCTGACCCCAAAGTGTTGAGCCGTTGAGTGAGAATGACTTACACTAATCTAAACATAGATCCCCATCTAGCCAAGTAAAGAAGGAGGAAAAAGGTTTCCAGTAGGTTCTGTAGCTTTTTTGAAGACTTCTAACAGTAATTCTATAGCAATTTGCACTTATGTCTTACTAATTCTTACCACATGTGTTGAAAGAAAAATTAAAAATAAGTTAAAATGACGTAATAGTCCCTGTAAATGTTGGATAATCATCTGGTAGCGAAAGAAAGTTTATATAAATAAGCATGGTGTTAAAGATGTCTCCAACCTGTCCTCTCAGTATCAAGAAGTACAGAAACCATATAACCATTAGCCAGAAATAATGGAGAAAGTGCAGATGAGAGGATGGCAATTCCCATAGTCGCTCCCTTCCAATCTGTCTTTTCTGACACAAGCTATCCAGACTTTTGCTGATTTTTCTGATAATTATTCCTGTGAGAAAGCAGAAAAAACATGGGAGGCCATCAGGCCAGATCTGAATATTCCTATAATATAGGATATTATATTCCTATAACACAGGTGGTGTTCTCCTCCATC
>NW_010267682.1:0-2670 GCF_000690775.1 Eurypyga helias
TCCCCCCCCCCGTCCCGTGGCACCCCAAGCAATCCTGCTGCGTGCCCGGGAGGGGAGAAGGGGGAACAAGGATGAAATAAAATGCAACTGGCAATCTTGTTTCTCCCCTAACTCGAAGCATTGCTATGTCTCTAGGGAGTGCAGCTAACAGAAGGATATCTTAAGTTCACCAAGCCAAATATTATTCCAATCTTGAGGACAATTATCACTTGCTACACTATTCTATTTCTTTACTGTGAAGCCTGTACTAAAGTCTTATCTGAACAGATGCCATTTCACAGAATGGTTTGGGTTGGGAGGGACCTTAAAGACCATCTAGTTCCAACCCCCCTGCCATGGACAGGGACACCTTCCACTAGACCAGGTTGCTCAAAGCCTCATCCAGCCTGGCCTTGAACACTCCCAGGGACAGGGCATTTCCTCTCCTTTAGCTCTCACAGCCTGTCACAACCTTACTATAATAGGCATGACACATTGCACCAGATACCCAGCTGCAGAGACTCTGACTTACGTAGATGTTGATTTGGATTCTCCGTAAGTTGAGATTGCAAATGTGTGTCACCTTGCTTAGGCAACTTTACCATATTCTGAAAGTAGTTACTGCTCTTTAAAGAACCATTTCAGAATAGTCTATGTGCAAAGTGCATTTTTCACCTGCTTCATGCTCAAAAAGCCACATTTTTTTCCCCATAGGAGTAGTGCTGTACAAATTTAGAGCCAGTTCTGGTGAACAACAACAGCTTCTGTCAGTTGACAAAAGAGCATTCAAGTGGTGTTCTTCCTCCAGTCCTACTTAACTGAATAAGCCATCCTGTAAGTCTGAAGTCAGTCAGGGTTAGGAGAATCAAATTCACTGACCATAATGGAGAAAAAAGAAAATTAAAAAAAACAAGTCAGACCTCAACCATAAATAGGGCTGTGTATTCACATACTGCTTGTCACAAGAACTCAGTCTTTTACTTCTGTAGTAGAGTATAAACACTTTTCTTGACATCTGTGCCAATTCTGAACTAACAACTTCAGCACCAATTATGCAGCTTCATCTGTTTTACAGATTGAGCAATTAAATATGTAGAATACTGGCTTTACTCACTGTTCACAAAAAAAAGTAGTGGGAGTGATATCAATCACATGAGACATGTACCTGAAATCTTAAGTTACAGTATCTGGCTGCTACATACTCCCTGGCTCGTGTTCTGCCCCTGCTTCTCTCCCTCAGCAACACGCAGAGGCAGGTGTACTTTCTGCCTTTAACCTGACATATAGGCTCTCCCAGGCAGCTGAGAGGCCAGAGCCAAGCTCAAGTGCAGCAAGGTCAGAACACAAGCCACATCTGCTTCACAAATCCCAGAGACTTTCAGACACCTGTCCTCAGAGAAGACGTATGAAGACTGTAGAAGATATTAGTTGGATTTATAAAACTGTTTAGCTTTGATTTATAGGATTGCATTTCAGCCTTTGGGACTCACAGCTTGGATGCCACAGGCTGAGCGCAATAACGTGTGTTTAACAGCAGGAAACTCGGAAAGCAGGACATGCCCAGGTAATCCTAGGGGAGGCAAATCAACATAGTAAGTTTGCGAACATTGCATCTGCAGTCAAGTTAAAGACCATGTGCATGCAAGTTTAGTTTTAAATCTTTTCCAGGAACTTCATTTAACTCTTGAAAGATGTAGTTACATGCTTCCTTAAGCATTAAGCTATTATCAAACTGGGATATCTGAAAACCCCAGTACATTTCCAGATCTGTTTGGTCAGTCTAAACATATATAAGAGGAAACAGAAAACCAAGGGATATGATCTTGTTATTGCTTTGGTGTGTATACTTCTATTATAAGACAATGCACATAACATCACTGCATTCTTTCAGCACAAAGATATGATTTTTGACCTAAATTAAGTGTTCAAGACTAACCAAAGCATGCATTTATTTCATCCCCTGTACCTACCTACAAGAAAGCAGAATTTTTCTACCTCAGCTAAAAAGAAATTCAAATAATGTGGTTCTCAGTCACTTCTTTCCCTCTGTTTTGCTGCAATTACTCAGAGTAATCCCACTGAACTCCCTGGAACAATTTTTGACTAGGTGTTTTACAAGAACAGGGTCTCCTTCTTTAATAAGGATACTGCTTTTCTTCTTAAATCTTGAAGTATTTGCTAGAGGCTTCATTTGTGAAAAACATCTTTAGACATCCACAAGCTTCCTAGTCCTAAGTATTTGGCAACTTAATTTCTCCCATCTTAGAAATGGACATATTTGATGTAATTAAAAAACACATTGAAACAAAATATTAATCATGTAGTGCTAAAAATAATTGTGTCACTGAAGTGATCAGTCATTTTCATTACAGTAACATCCTGTACAACCAGGACTGATGTACAAAAAAGGGAAAAAAGAGGACCCAGGAAACTACAGGCCAGTCAGTCTCACCTCTGTGCCTGGGAAGGTCATGGAGCAGATCCTCCTGGAAAACATGATGAGGCACATGGAGAATGTGGAGGTGATTGGTGACAGCCAACACGGCTTCACCAAGGGCAGATCGTGCCTGACTGATATGGTGGCCTTCTACGATGGGGTCATGACCTTGGTGGATAGAGGACGGGCAACAGATGTCATCCACCTGGACTTGTGCAAAGCCTTTGATACTGTCTCACATGACATCCTTGTCT
>NW_010267682.1:2945-14376 GCF_000690775.1 Eurypyga helias
AGGCTGGATGAGGCTTTGAGCAACCTGGTCTAGTGCAAGGTGTCCCTACCCATGGCAGGGGGTTTGGAACTAGATGATCTTTAAGGTCCCTTCCAACCCAAAGCATTCTGGGATTCTATACTTCTGTATGAACAGAGTAGCAGCAAAAAAACCCCACACATTTCCCTCCCCAAATCTCCCTATAATCCACTTAGAGACACTGGGTTAGAAAGGGGACTCAATATCAGAAAACTGAGAATAGTCCACTTCCAAAAATGCCACATTAGGTGTGGAATGGAGAAATAGAAGGGAAAAAGAGGGATGGCATATGTGCAACATAAGAGGCAGAAGACACAAGGGAGCAAATGGAAGTTCAAAGCAATTGGCCTCTGAGGACACAAAAAAAGTCTTGTCAGAGCAAGTAGTAGTTATGGACTTGATTTCTTAAGGAAAGACTGAATACATTGCAAATATTACTTCTGCTGAACTGCAAGATATGCTAACTAGGCCAAAAATCTCAAGATAAGTTCAACTGGCTTCAGGAGTATAAAAGCAGTTTCATCTCCTGTGTAAGAAAGCACTGGACTACTTACATAGTGATCATTCATCTATTTTTACCTGTCTCCCAAGTACTAGCTAATGGCTGCTGCCAGATGTACAGTGGGGGATTAGATACCATAACACAGCAGAATATTGATAAAACTCCTACACTGGCAGGGGATACATAAGTACAGAAAAAAATTTAAGAGCATTGTCTATAAATTGTATTGCTACTTCACACTAAAAACTTACACCTTCACTGCTTTGTAAAAGAAAGTAGTATTCCCCCTTTGATGCAGAGAAGGGAAGAAGCACAGAGAAATATTTTCTGTTGGTAGCTCAGACTTCTTAGGTCCACGACTTCAGTGTTAGGTTTAATGTAAAATGAGTATTAGCACTAGGTGATATCTGCACACACATCTCCACTCAGAGCCTGAGGTAGGTCTCCTTTTTGGCCAGGTTCTATGTACTACTAGCCTCGCTAAGACATGTACTGTGACATAGAAGCCAGCAAGAAATCTTCTTGTTCAGGGTCATTCCCAAGGTCCCCCCTCCGCATTTAAAATTCTTCTTCCCATTTGCCACAACATGAACATCATATTAGGCTGGCCACACCAGCATCATCCACCCAAGGGTTTTTTTTCCCCCCTTTTTAAAATGTCCATCAATCTTTAAGTGAAGCCTCCTTTCCTGCACGTAGCTTTTTGGGGTAAGGCTGACACCTAATTGTCTGTTTGGCTGCAGCAGCATGCCAGCAAAACAAACTTTACATTCAGTATCTCCTAGGCACACAACAGCTAGAGGATGGATTACCTCAAGTGCCAGCACTAAGAAAAGGTCAGATCTCTGAAGTATCAATAGCATTGTAGAAAAGAAGGAAAAAAAAAACCAGGGTGAAGTTGTAACACTCCCTGTCCCTTTCAGATGTTGCACTAGAGAACATCCAGCCATTGCAGTGCATTTGGCTGCCAAAGGGCTCCCGGAAGCCTTAAATAATTGACTGCAAGAGGCCCAACCACTGATCATCCCTTAATCTCCAAAGTAATCAAACTGCACAATGAAATGTGGGCTGAAGTTTCCCCAAAGGTTTCCTAAGAGAGAACAACAAAATCAGAGCAGAGCATTAGCAATATTTCCTGCAGATTACTTCTGCCTCCTGAGGCATGAAAGAGTTCCTTTGGTCCTTTCCAATGATGCCTGCTACATACTGCACCCAAAAGGAAGGGGCCTACTGGGGTAGAAAGGCCTGTGCCCTACAGCATATACACAAACTCAAAGCAAGCAGCCAACTTTTCCTTATTCTGTAGGATATTTGTACCTATGGAATATGCGCATGTATTGTCCTCTCCAACATACAGACACAGATTTGGGAAGAACACAGAAAGACGAATGCACACTTGAAGATACACCAGTTGGCATAAACCAGAGGAAAACAACATGGAAGACCTGCTGATGGTGACCCTTCAGCTAAAGAATCAGTCGGTCACCCTGTGACAAATGTAACGCTGTCAGGAGGCAGGACTCAATGCTTGCACAGCCCACGCACAAGCAAAACCTCAACAGCAAGTCAGGATTTCTGAGCATAATCCAGCCATCATGGTGGATTCACACAGCCCCTCTAGTTTATTATGAAGTGCAGCCTTCTAGCAGGGAAGTAGAAAGACAGACCATGGTCCCATATTAGCCTCAATCTGACACTACACCATCCCAAGTACAGAAGAAACATGCTGTGCATGACTTGTTTTGTATAATCTGTGCAATCAAGCCTATATTAGATGGATGAAATCTGTAGTGGATGGCCAAGTGTCAAATGCTGGAAGTAAAACAGTAAGTGTAGGGCAGGTTTTGAAGTGCACAGGAACCAAGCCTCATTCTTTGATGTAGAGAAGTCTGTTACCTGTGCTTTTTTGGTTTTACGAAGTCAAAAGCTACTCTTCCTGACTGAAAGCAAGCAAACAAAATCCCACACACTACGTTTTCCTCCCTGAGAACAGATGTTGAAATGCTTTAAGCTCATTACTAAAACAAGATGACTACATTTCCTCAGCAGAAGCTGTCTTCGCTCAGTGCCTCAGCATTAACTACTTCAAGTTCAGCACTCAGATGTTCATTGCTTGTGCAGAACGTGGAAAGAAGCACAAAATTCCACCTACACACTGTTAAGTGTACAAGGCACAGGGGAAATATTGCTGACTCCAACATCAGAGACATCCCTAGTGCTGCTAAAACAATTTACTATGTAGTTGTGAATTACATGCCTGGTCATCCCCAAGAAACACAAAAGGAAACAGTTACAGATAAAATAAGGCATTCAGTATCAAAGCAGCACACATCTGTCCCCTGCAAAACTCAGAACACTTTCAAATCACAATCGTGTCTGCTGTGTCTCCTGAAATATGAAATGCTCAACACCAGAAAGAAGGTTGACTTAATTCTTAACCTTTGCAGTGCTCTGGCTTCCCCATCTATATTTAATGAGATGGTCTAGACTGAATATTAAAATCAATGCCTAGAGAGCAACAACAGTAATCAGGCTCCTTCAGTTTAAAGGGTGCAACAGACTGGTGTTACCAAGCTATCTGATGCCCCCACAGAGCAGAGATGAAGGCTGCTAGGAGCTGTAGAAAAGGGAACACTTTTCACATTAATCCTTGTTAACTACCCACACAATTAATATTACTGAGTAGTTAAGTACTGGAAGGATTACCCTGGAAAACAGAAAACTTAGGTCAACTATCTGGAGTGGACCAACCTCCTTCAATAAAGACATGGCTTAACTCGTGTCCCCAGTTGGGCTAACTGGCTAGCACAGCCGGAGACCCACTGCAATCCTGCACCATACCATTGGTTCAGTTGGGGTACAGCGTTGGGCCTGGCCTCATAGCCTGTGCTCGTGAGCCAGCACAGAAGTCTGAAAGCAGCACCAAGGGGCACCACATGGCACCAGCCAAGGACAGTCTCAGCTGTACACTCCACTTAGTGCTAGCTAAACTAAACCAAGTGGTGACTAGTTTCTCCGTGAGCAATTTGTGTGTGGTCATCATGTTTGCAGTGGTGGGTCTGCACAGCTGGAAAGTCTGAGCTGATTTTCTGCCAGTTTACTCACCATCTGAAGCTTGTTAGCCTCCTTGACATGTGAGAGGAAGGGGTCAGCATCTCAGTTCATGAGCTGCCCAACACAGGGTAGTCTTATCTTCTACCTCCTGTGCCTAGTATGAAATAAAGGGACTCAAAATTGTGGCAAAGATGCCAACTTTCAGAAGCATTCAGTCAAGAAGTGTCTTGCACAGGGGTTTGCTGTGTAAGCTTTTGGTATGTTCTCCACTGAACTGTTATTTCCTCATTACATCAATTAAACAGGTTCAATAAAAATTAGCTGTAGAGAAAGCTTTCCTGCTGCACAAGGCTGCAATAGGCTTTGCAAGCATGTTTTCATCTCGAAAGCACAGAAAAGACTTTTTCCCCCAAAATGCACCACGTAACTCCTCAAGGAGCAGCTCAGTGCAGGTGCAGATACCAAGTACACACTCTTATCTCTGCCAACTTACTGTTGTGACAATACAAGCAGCAACACCTTGACCAAACAAAAGGGCTTCTGTTTGCTTACTGCACACAGCCACTTCTGTCAGAGAAAGGAGAGCTGCACATAACAGCTCAAGTCAGGCTGGATGAAGGCTTCTCAGCAGCTGCAGCACAGCTTGAACATTTGCTGCAGCCAAAATGGGGGAATGAGAAAGGCAAAAGAACATTTTCTCTGCCCCCAGTCTGGGGACAGGAAGACCAATTTGGAGGCAATAGAGCAATTCAGGTAGCAATGGGAGATAATTTGCAACAGGGGGTCCTTTCCCTTACCCAGCCTTCCACGCTCACTGCATCTAGAGACACCACCATCCCAAAACACCCTCCTTCCCAAGATCCAAGGGAAACCTCAGGCCTGTCACCCCAGTGTCATAGCAGTGGGACACACTGCAAGGCTCCCATGGGGCACAAGGGAGAGAAATGGTAGCTGCAACCTACCCCCAACTGCTTAAACTCCTCCTTACTGAAAGGACAGGAACAGCTTTGCTGCCTCAGCCAGGCCATGCAGAGGAAGAGGAGATCAATTTTGGGAAGAAACACCAAGAAGATAAGGCAACAAGTCTGCATCTCAGCAGTGTGCATGTGGCTGCACTGAAACAGGATAAGAGCATCTTTCTTATATATAGAAGGAATCACGCCCCAAGAAATACATTTGTAAGTATTTGCTAACCTGTACTGATGGAACAGACCACTCTTGCACAAAGTCAGTTTCTGTCAGTAGCTACATTTAGAAGTCCAAGCAAATCAAGCTTCTTGTCTTCAAGAAAATTACATAATGAAGTTATTTCAGATGCAAAACAACATTATTCTGCTGGCAGAAGGCTCAGGAACTACATTTTCCATATAAACTTCCAAAACTCAAATAAATTGAATTGACAGCTAAAAACTTACACTGCAGAAAGAAAATTGAGGAAGTAGCCTAGAAAACACTGAGTGAAGAAGGTAAGATTGCTTAGGAATATACAGAGAAATATCAGACAACTGCAAGCAATACTTCTCAAGCATAAATCAGCAAGGGTAACATGAATGTGACAGAAGATTACACACTGAGTCATGGACATCCACACAGTAATTTACTCAATAACTGTGACAGACATTTGAGGTGGTCGAGGGACAAGGGCACCAGTTCGCTTCTGGGCATGCTTTCATTTACATCCTGCTAAATATGCACTCTGCTTAAATGCAACAAGATGAAATAACTTGATTATAGCATTCCTAAGAGAAAATCCATTTTTCAATCAACATTAGGGAAGCAAAGTGTCAAGTAAAAGGAATTTCTAAGTGACATTTAAATAGAGCATGCTATATTCACTAACTGCCCACTTTCTTTTTAATATGTCTACTCAGACAAAAAACTTTTATAACCTTTAACAGACACATACATTTCAGCAACTGCAATATTTACAGAAACAGTGGAGAAGCAAAAGTACACCCATTCACAAGATTGGTGCAGAGCCCTTCTGGCTTTGGCAGAGTTGAGGAAGCCACTCCCTTGAATGGAGGGAAGACCAAGAGGAAGGGTTTCACTCTCAATTTACTTTGAGGGCTTGTAAATGCTGGTTGGTCTTCACTCAGTAAATCCTAAACTCACTCAGAACAAGAGCAAATGCAGCAGTGACTGAAGTCACAGTGACATACTTCACAAATTCCTCTTTGAGGGATCCAATCTACGGTCAGGAAACTAATACAGTCTATTCAAATTAAACAGCATGGAACCTCCATTATTACAGAAGCTTTGCAACATCAAGTGTCCTTAGTTTCAGAGGAAATTACCTCTCAAACAAAATACATGACATTCAAATCAATAAAGAATGCAGAAAACACACTCAAACAAAGGAAAATCAAGACTTTCTAACCCAAAAGTGAATATGAAGTACGATTTCTTCCCCTTACATCAGTTAGAATTTTTGTCATTTTAAAGGTGACCCTAGCTTGAAAGTGAGAAAGCAAAATAGAATTACTAAACATTGCAGGTGTCATATATCCAATTCTAGGAAAAGCCCACCACAAAACCCCCTAAGAACAGCTTTTTTTTTAAGTGAATTTCTTCAGTGTTTTGAATTTTAAACACACAGAAGTAGCAGGTTTTGTGGGTTGTTTTAAGTGTGTCACATGCTGCATTTTGATTACTTTTTCCAAATGAATATGACAGTGGCTGCTTATTTTTGCAGACAAGTATATGAGATGACTGAGGTACAGCCTTGAATATCTGAGCTCAAGAAATGAAGTATGTTATGGATGATGATTTAGGGTTTCTTAGTTTGCAGCCCAACCTGCATTTATCAACTGTGCAATAACAGGACAAATCCCCCCTCACCACTGCAACTGCTATTAGCAATGGAGAGAGCCAGGGGCAGGAGGCCATAGACCAGAACTACAATCCCGTCACATTGTGAGAGAACAGAAAGCCAGACTACGCAGCACAGCTGTGTACCACCCCCACGTAACTCACATCCCATATTTCTTCTAGGAAAAAGAAAAAAGGCAGCTTGACAGGCAAGTTAAAGCCACACTGCACAAGGGACTAAACCATTTATCTTTTGCACTGCCTACTAGCAGAGGAACCAGCTATAATATAGCATTTTTTTCCCAAATTAAATGTTAGAGGTCAAGCAAGTGCTTCCCCCAGCCACGTCACTGAGAAGAGTTACATCCCCAAAGCAGAGTTCCTACCTCTCAGCAGGGCAAGAACACACAAAGCTAGAACAGGGCTGCCCACAGTGAGCCAGCCATGCCACACAGCCAGCCTCCCTCCCTCCCCACAACAGCAGGCTGACCTGGATAGAAACAGCCAGCCTGCTCAAACAGAGCATACATTTTCCATACCAGTTACTGCTTTTACAAGATGAATAAGCCAGGTTGGTAGCACATACCTTCCTGTCTCTAGGTGCCATTCTTCACCCACCTGAGAAGTAGTGAAGGAGTGGGGCCGTGTAAAGCTCTCTTCTCACCTTCCCAAACCAAGGCACAGCAGCACGCGCTGATGGGGCACTCCAACAACCACTATACAAGTGATGTTGCTGCCCCAGAGCACTACCTCCAGGCACAAAAGCAGCACAACCTACAGAAAGCACCTCAACCAGAAACGAAGAGAAACTTCCTACCCTCCCAGCCTGCCCTAATTTATAGCTCCTCATTAGTGTAGCGAGGGCCACCTGGGTGAGGGCCACCTGCTCCCAGGCTCCAGAGAAAAAGGAGAGTACTCCTGGTTTTAGTGCTGGGAGCCCTTTCTGGGATAGAGTTTTCCAGGAACAAAGTTTCCTGGGGAGGTGGGGGCAGTTGTTCCCCAGCTGCGTCTCTTGGGCCTGCCGCACATCCTTTCCTGGAGCCAGAGCAGAGAGAAACACAGAGCTCAGGCACCCACCTAGTCCCAAATCTGGCCCGTGGGAGTGTCAGTCAGGTGTGTACTAGCTCATGTGTACCTGCTATTTTGATTCAGATGAGTGTTACATTATAGTATCTTAAAGTTCTGGTTTATTGCTAACAATGGTTGTTGAGAGAAAGGGGTGTAGTAAAATAAATCCCAGCTACAAAAACAATCTGATGTTCTGAGTTTCCTGGGTTTTCTTTTATCATCTCTTTGCTGTCTTGCTATCTGTAGTTTGAAAAGCTCTGGTACAAGTATAAATTAATACATTTTTTCCAATATTCATCAGTTTTCCTTGACTGTAAATAAAATTAAGACTGCAGTACAATTTTATATTTGGCTTATGCCTGATGTCCCCTTATAAATTATGATTTCCATATTCTTCTTCAAGAACCATTATATGTCACTAGCTTGCTTTTGTTATTTCTCAGAAATAAATTCAAAGCACAATTTGTGAAGGAAGGCATGAAAAGCAAAAGCCTGCCAAAGTTGCTGTGTGAGTACTGATCAATAAAAGCATACTTGTATTAGAAAAGAAACACAGATATTCTGCAAGAATAGCATAATTTACTATCATAAATTACTTGCGAGGCCACTTCCAAGAAAATTTCAAGACCTTTTGCGCAGGACACCAAATGAACCTGACCAGCTGCTGGCCAAAGGCATAACAAAGAGACAAAAATGGGACCAGAGTTGCAGCACTCCCATAGCACTACTCAAACAGAGACTGCTGGGTGATGGTGACCAGAGGTAAAGCAAAGGTCTTAGCTTTGACTGTGCAAATGAAGCACGGTTTTCCTTGCAAAGAGCAGGATTCTGCAAGAGTAGTCATGCTTCGAGATTTCAAAACAAAGCTCCCTTGGCCTCATTAGAGCCTTGCAAACAGGGAGTACGGTGAAGGCTCTGAGCTGCTGTTACCCACTAGACTGACAATCTGCTTTCCAAGGTTTAGCAAGCTCCTATAAAACCAAGGTCATAGCAGAATGGATAAGAACAAAAGGTTCAAGTTTAGCTAGATTGCACAGGCTCTCAGTCAATTCAAATTTGGAATAGTTCAGTCGAAGACCCTCACAGCGTTCCCATCTATCCCCAATAAGCAGTGAAACAACATGCAAGGGATAATTCCTCTCTCATTCCACAATTTATTTTAACATATTCAGACTCGTTAATTCTCTCACAGGTCTTAATGTTTCCCACTGTAACTTCATTACGTCTGTCTGGGTCTTTAGGGTTTAATCAACTCCTACACAGAAGTTAAAGTCAAAAACTCCTACACAGGCTAAAGTTGGGAATTAACCCCTTTCGTTTAGCCATTCAGCTAACCTGAAACATTCAAACGAATGCCACTGGTAAGGACTTTAGGGCCTTTATAATGCTGGCAGAAGTCCTCTGTGCCTTATCACAAGAACTCCATATTCAATCAACTCTTCTCTGCAGGGAATATCCCCTTGGCCTTCTCCAGCTGCAGGCTGCACTGATCTCTTGCATACAGCCTTTGACTTGAGTAAGCCCCTGCTTTACACCTCTGAAAGCCGTGCACATTGAAATGACATGTTAAAGGACATCACATGAACCTCCTCTCACCTTCGTGTTCCCAGGTGGCTGCCAGGCATGGGCTGTCTGATACCTCCTGTCACAAATGTGCAATCCCAAGGCCATGGAGTCTATTCCTGGGAAGTTTTCTGCTAAGAGATGCATTGAGACTCTTTCCATCCTTCCTATTACAAAGCACTTATTCTAGAGGCATGTGTCAAGTTCAGTGAAGGGGAATTATGATTCTAAATTATTTGCATTGCAGAGTGACATCCCTTATAAAATTAAAATTAAATAAAAACACAGGAAGACAAAAAAAAAAAATGTTCGCCAATCCCAGAATGATTATGAAATAATGAGTCCAGATTAACTGGCATGTACCTGTAACTGTATTTATGGTGCTTATCCCAGCACTTCTTTACCCCGTACCTCATTCATTTACATGAAAAAGTTTTCTAGGAAGCAAACAAACAAACAAAAAAAGTACACTGTATGAATTGCTTTTCCTTTTCAGAACCGTGGGTCTGTTGCCTCCTCCTTGCTGTGGCTTAACCCACGTTTCCTACCCTGCGTGTCCTTTATTGTTGTACTCTGAGTGAAGAAACACCTCAGTCTTGCTGAAAAAGCTACTTAACCTTTCATAAAACATCTGGAAATCCACCAAGAAGTAGAGAAGAGGCAATTCATGGCTGTATTCAGTGTCTTGGACCTTCAGCAGATGATAGGAGTCCCGAGACCCCACCCTGACAGCAAGGACTGTTGACCTTGTGCAAAGGAAAGCAGCAATGCAAACAGCTGAAGCAATCGAAAACAGGCTGCTCTGCCAGCTGAGAGCCCCTCACGAACGGTAGGAAATGTGGATCCTCTTGGGCAAAAAACGGACCTGAAGAAAAGACCCCTATATCTCAAGTGAGTCTTTAGCCCCTTAACTAAAATGAAGTGTCCCCGCACAGGGTATTTCTTAACTATTTGCATTGCTTTCTTATGTAGCATTTCCTTATATCCATCTTTATAACCGTGTTTTTGCTTTTCAAAGTCATTGGGATCTCATGCTTCCACTCTGCATTAACTAAAGTATTTTTCCACTTCTATGCATCAGAGGTATTGTTCTGTCTCACACATCCTCAGACTTCCAGCCAAAGTTGTCCCAATTTAAGCCTTTGTTTAACTTCCATAAGCAGCCTTCAGGTAGCAGTATCACACAATATGACTTTATGGTAAGAGTAGGATTGGATCCTACTTATGTTGGCCTTGCAAATGAGATTTAAAACCAAGTAAGATCATAGGATTAGAGCATATTGCAACTAGAAGGTTGCAAAAGCAGTGTAACTGCACAGAAGGTAAGCAAGAATTTTTGTCAAGGACTCTTAAATCTTCTGTTCAACCACAATCAAGTGAAGTTGCTACATAAGTCACCTTCATCCAAGCTGAAATCAGTGTCAGTGCTCTTAGGGCTTGGGCTGGTTTTACACACACACATCCTTTCCTAGACCTTTCCTGGTAGCACTAAGATACAACAAAGTAAAATGATGCCTAGAGATCTAAAAATATTTTAAATGTAATGACTTGCCCAAGGACTGCACAAACAGGACTTGAAACCGGGGGTCATAAATTCCTTTACCAGTGTCAGCCAGAAATGTAAGGAAAATGCAGTTAGGTTTAATGACTTGCTTGACTTCACGCAGACCCTAACATCACTGCAGTAACAAAACTATTTATAGGGTTTTTTCTGTGTAAAAAAAGTCTGTATTTTGCAAAGATTCCCTCAAATGTTGCAATGTATTCCTATAAATGTTTTGTACCATTACAGGAAAAATTATTTAAAAAGTCTTTCTACATTCTAGAAGTTTTCAAAATAGGAACAGGGACTCATATATGTATCAGAGGGACTGTTCTGATGTAGGAATCATTACTTCTAGAAATCCATTTAGGTAAAGATTCATATTGTCTTACAGATCTTTTTTCTGATAATTAAATTTTAGCTTGAAAAAGAAGTGCTACTAATGCAATGAGAAACTCACGTTCTGCTTCCTTCCTGCTCTACCTGATACTCTGTGCCAACCACTGATAAAGTAGGAAGACCAGTGTCCTTGCTGAGATGCTTCAAGATTTATACATTTGCCAAGATAATCATTAGCCCTTCTGGATAACCTCCTGTATATGATGGCCTCATGATGACTGCAAGTGACCTCAGAGGTTACCTGTACAGCCTGAACCATCTGAGGTAGTTTCACAACTCACATTTAAGAGTGGAGAAAGAGAACTCAAAGCTCTCTAGTAAACCAGTCTTGTGTAGCGAACAAAGGACTGTAGCTTTGCAGCTGAACAGAACTGGTCAAAGAAATAATGTTTTAGAAGTTCCTGCACTTCATAAAACCAAATCTGGAATTATATTGACAAATACTACATGCTAGCAACTAATATCTGAGATAT
>NW_010267683.1:0-206 GCF_000690775.1 Eurypyga helias
ATATTTATATAAATTTTTATATAAACTTACATATAAATCTATCTATAAAACATTCAGCTTGACTCTGCAGCCTGTAGCTTCGTGGCGTGGTCCTACGTAACACGTAGGCAGCAGAGACATGTCACGCTTCGGCAGTTGAGGGGTTGCAGAGGTGAGCGGGGCTGCTGCTGTACTGGGAGCTGTGTGGTATGGGACAAGCCACGGGA
>NW_010267683.1:218-59746 GCF_000690775.1 Eurypyga helias
CCTGTGGCGGAGATGCTCTTGAGTTTCAAAGCACTCCAGCCTGCCAGCAATGGCTTTTCGTACCATTTATTATACAGTTGCCTTTGATTGCTGACCAGGATGATCCAGGCCTTTCCAGTCCCCTTATCTCTGTGGTTTAATGGACAGAAACAGCATGTGAATGCTCAGTCGAGTCTGTACGTTTCTGTTCTTGTTGGGAAATACAGCAATTCCGGTCACATTGTTGTATCTCTGACAAGGGCAAGTTCTGATAACTTTATTTGCCTGTTTCATTATGATGCACCTTTAACATTTTCTTACTGCCATTAGCTCGTCTCGTTTGGGCTGTCATGGGAGGGCTCAAGGCAATAAAAGCAAGAGAACTTTTGTTAGCTGGTATCCGTATCACTTCAGCAGAAAAAGAATACAAAGATAATGTCAGTAGGTTATTTTTTCCTCACGCTTGAGTAGGCTGATGGTCTTGATTTTGTCCAGCACAGTGATCCACATTATTTTCTATAAAATTGCATATTTTCCATTCCAAGGCTATTCCTTTGTGTGAACACTGAATTGGTGTATTGCACTTAAAATTGAAACGATTGATTAAATACTGTAAATTCTGGCCCGTTATCGACTAACTTTTCAGAGACTTCAAATGTCACTGCCTTTAAACCTGCAGTTCTTACTGTTTTATTCCAGCCCTTCAAAAGTAGCTGGGCTCATAGTTCAGAGATCAGCATGGACACAGCTTTCATGCTCTGAAAAAACAGTGTCCGTGGGATGCGATGGTCTTCCTGGCCCATGTTGCCATCTGTGGTTGTCACTATTTCAACATCACTCCATCAGTATTGAACTCTGTTCTTTGGCAAATGTGTTGTGCTTGCCTCGCATCCATGGGGCTAGAGTGCATTTATACTGCTATGGATTGTCTTGGTAGATAAGGAGTTACTGTTTTTTCATCTTCAGAGATTATGAGTGTTATGCTGCCCATAAAGAACTGAAAAGAGTTTGGTTCTCCAGCTCCACAGGTATGTCCCATTGGAGAGAAGTCGTTCTCTAATGACTGACCATCTGTCTGCTATTGCATGTTTCAGAAGTTTTGGGTGGAACGTGACTGATAATGCATGGTGCAGGCTTTCCTCAAGTCATTTGCGGCTTAATTTCCACATAATACAGTAAGCTGCTATGTGCTAATGAGCACACATGCAATCAAACAGAATTGCTTATGTCTCCTTCTCTATTTGTGCATAATGTTCTTCGGTTGGGCTGAGGTGACTTTGGTACCTTCATACCCATCAGCCTTCTGAAGCCGAACGGCGCAGAAGCTGTTCACTGATGTGTGTGCACCAACAGTGCTCATCATTGAGCACTGGCTCTTGGAGTCACCTGAGTAGTGTTTCAGTCACTTGTGGCTCTTTTAACCTTTGAAGGCGTCATCATACACCCCCCACCCCGGTGTTAAAGACAACTTAGTATAATGCCTTCAGTTTGATATTTTTAATGTATTATTTGTTTACAAACATAAGGGTCCAGACAGACTTTTAAATTATTCCCATGCCTATGTTATAGTAGTCTAAAGAATAAAACCCTGAAAATAGAACAAAATCAGATGGAAAATCATACAGACTGAATGATATCCCTCACAGGTTTTCAGAGAATTATTTTAATTTTTTTTAAATGTTTACACATTACTACGATTCTGATTTTGGGGGATTTTTTTGTTGTTGAATAGTCATAGATAAACTCAATCCTGAATGAATATTCAGAGTGTTATCGTACAAGTTTTAGATCACAGTTGCGTGTTCCTTACAAAATCTTTTCCATCCTTAGGATGGTGTATGCATCTATTTATATCTTGGTTTATACTTAAAAATAATTTATTTCCGTTATCACAGACGCTGATTCTTCATAACAGAGCCAGTGTTGCTGACTGTGTTCTTCAGCATCTGCTTTGGCTTGCACTGCAGCCTTAAATCTAACCCTATGGCCATTTGCACTACTGGCATCAGCAAATGCTGGACAAGCAAATGCTACTCCTGAGCTAGTTCTCAAATGTTGTCATTACAGACTCCTTCAACAAAAAAAGGTGGTGTTTAATAAACCTGATTTTTCCTTAGTCAAAAATACATATAGCTTTTTTGAAATATATCTTCCAACCTCTGCAGACTGTTGGGTGCGTTATCAAAGTGTCTCCATGTTAGGGTGTTCTCTGAATGGATCTGGCTGCAGAGGAACTGTGCAGTAGTTTTAGAAAATTTTTGTTGTACAAAATGCTAATCCTTTAGCAAAAAATGTCTATATTATTGCGAGGGTCCCTTTTCCTGGTTTCTTTAATCAGTGAATACTAATAACTCAGTGCCATGGATTTTACTGGCTGTTCTCAACTGTCATGACTACTTAGGAGTAACTGGGATATCAGTTGCTTGGGGTAGGGGTTTAACTTTCTTCCCAAGTGGGAAAGTAAGCCATACATTAAAATGCTGGGTTTTTTTTGCAATAACCAGGGGGAAAATGCAGCAGGTTCTTAAATCTGTTGACCCATTTAAGCACTATCCACGTTACCAGAAACCCTGTCTATACCTCTCTGTCAGATTGTTGTTTTCTTTGCTCATATGGAAAGCTGTCCCAGAAACCTATCGCAGGCATTTTCCATACCATCCGTCCATATGTCATGGGTTTAGTGGTTAGTCATTTTGAAACATGAATAGCTCCTCTGTCACTCTCTCTGAGGTCTGTCTTGATCCAGCAGTGCTTAAGGTCATTCAAGGTCTTTATTTTTATTTCCTCATGGTTCAACTCAATCTAATTTAAATTCACGTTGCTTATGCCTCAGACCTTAAGAAAGGACCTGGTTAAATGGCACCTGGTGTTGAAAGCACAAAATATAATTTAAAATAGAGAGTCGGGGTTTAAAATAATAATCCCAGAGCAGCTCTTTAGGGCTGTCCATATTCTATGGGCTTTTTATAATTATGCTGGATAACACGAGGTGTGTGTTCAGCTGGTATCAAAGCCAAGGTTTTCTACGCTTACCAAAGACTCAGAACTCTGAAAAAGTCAAAAGAAGTTAAAGGGTTTTATTAGTAGTTGCCGGACACCGTTTTTATACATGATCCAGACATGAATAAATATTCCTTATGAGACATAACACATTGTTTTAAAAAATTTCAGGAAGAAAAAGTCAATTTAGAGTACAAACTGTTGTTCTCCAGAATCTTTAAATCAGGGGTTTATAGGCAAAAAAAGGATTAGAGAGACAGAGCGATATGTAAGCAATGATTTATTCATGAGTACGTGTTGCTGTATTGTCATATTTAGGAAATAAAACTTATCTCTAAGTTTAAAAAGTTTTTTGTTGACTTCTAACTCACAACCATTAGCAAATGCTTGATTTCAACAATTGACAATGAAAGCAATAATCTTTGGCCATAAAATTGCAAAGGAATATGTTCAGCTCTAATTGGACTATTTCTACCGACACCAATTATTTCTAGGACACAATTAAGGGTCTTTTTCTAAGTTTAAGTAAAATTATGACCCAAAGGCTGCACAAAAGGCACAATTATAAATGAGCTGTGCATCCACCGCATCTACTCCTCCCTCCCCTCAACCATGGTAGACCCAGTGCTTCAGGCTGCACTTTGCTGGATCTCCTTAATGAACCCTGGGTGGAAAAACTTCCAGTAGAAGCTGGTGATGGGGCTGGTATCCAGAGATACCTCGGGGTCCTTGCAGCTTTTAAGGAGCTCTTCTCCATATGGCACTTCAAACACAAGATTCATCAAGTATTCTATCATTTCAGGCAACTGACATATTTCCAACTGCAAACCACAGTCAAGGTGGTTGTACGATGCCTGTCCAAATTGCCTTCTGCAGCTGCAAGGAGCTCACCTCTCTGTTCCAGAGCTGGCAGGTGCACCTCCTCTGTGCGTCTTACACCTGGGTCTGGCAGACATTTAGGTTTTCTCCCAGTTCTGTTCAGGTGAGAACCTGAGGTCATCAGAACAATCAGGTCAGCCCCAAAGCACCCCAGGGAAGATGAAATAGCTGTGTATCATGTCAGAATTTCCATTTTTCTGACAGTTAATTGAAGCAAAAATGTCATAATTATTCTGAGATTACAGAAGCAGCAACATGAGAAGCAGATGCCTCATCTGCCATTGAGCCTTGCCCAAAGCCACCCTTCCTTGGATCTGCTCAGGCGCACCTTTTGCTTTTGGTTTCCTTAATGTGAACTTGTCAAACGCAGCAGACGTGGCCTGTTGGCTGCATTGTGCTGGGGAAGGTCGGGGACCTTGCTCGTACACTGATGAGGATCATAAAGAGCATCGGAGGGACCAGCCCTTGGCTGGCCATTTCCACCATCCCCTTTAGGGACATGTCATAAATAACACAAGTTTGTGGTCAAACTGTTGAGTGAGATTTAACTCACAATTTGTGAATGAACAGTATTGCAGGAGCTGTCCGTTTCTTATTTGGGAGAGAAAAAAAATTAGGTCAGCTGCTACAGACAAAACCAGTAAGTGGCAAAGAAACATGTAAATGAAATAGGCTGTAAAATACCAATGGTTTGCTCTTTCAGCTAGTTGAATGAAGTAAGTTAGTTGTGGTTTTTTTCTTGTAAACACTTACTGATCATAACAAATAAAACTTGTAACCCTAATACAACAGTTAAGCTTCATTAAATTTGCAGCAGACAATTAATTTTTTTCAGGCAATTCAAAGGGTCTTATGTAGTACTGATACAGTTTAATTGAACATATTACCACAAGCAGACAATAAGAAATATATTGAAGATATCCATCTGGCTTGCGCTGAAAACCTTGTGCGTTTTGTTTTCTGTGGCTGTCACAGGCCTTACTAATTACCTCATTTTGGCTGTTTTACAATCAGTGTGATTTAGCCATTAATGTGATAAAAGTTGTCTTCATGAAGAGCTCGATATTAAAAAGCATAGATCTCCAGCCTATCTCTCTTGCCAATTTTGGACTTATCTCTAGCATTACTAGAGTTATATTTTTAAAAGCAAAAATACAAATATATTGACTCTTACAGAGCTGCTTCTCTAGGTACTTTGCCTATCTGCTTCTGATGTAGAGTGTGCCCATCAGTGTGAAATATTTGCTCTGGATAATGGTAAATGCAGCAGATTCTTCCTCTTACTTGTCTCCCCTTCACTTTCTCCTTTCTCCTCTGTGTCCCTCCAACCCCCAGCCAACCTTCAGGCACATCAGGGGTCTTAAAACTGATAACAGCACAGGTAAATAAGGAAGTCAAGACAAGAGCAAGTGGCTGATGCTTATAAATATATCTGATTCAGCACATAATGCCCCATCAGCACATAATGTCCCATCCCTGGAAGTGTTCAAGGCCAGGCTGGATGAGGCTTTGAGCAACCTGGTCCTGTGGAAGGTGTTCCTGCCCATGGCAGGGGGGGTTGGGACTAGATGATTTTTAAGGTCACTTCCAACACAAATCATTCTGTGATTCTATTATAATGTGGAAAAAAATACTTTTTTTTAGAAAAGTTCAACCATTGTGTCTATATACCCTGTAGAGAAGGAAAAAAAATCATATTTTTGTTCTGTATTTTTATCTTAAACCCACAATGTATTCAGGGTCAGCATTATTGCAACCTCTCCTGCCATAAAAATGGTTTAGAGTAATTCCTTAAAAAGCTCAGCACTTTCGTTTTAGGAATTTTCTTGTCATCTCCCCAAAAAAGCAAGAAATTCAGGAGTTCTCAGTCATTAATAGAAGATTGGGTTGTTGAGTTCATCACTGAAGATCAAATCCATACATCAGCTGAAAGAGGAGATGACCTATAGGTTAAACGCAGACTCTTAATGAGACCAAAGCAGGTTAATTAACACTTTTCATCAACTCACTTCAATTTATTTTAACATCATCCATTTCACAAAGGTTGAAATATTTTTCAGTTTTTGAATATAAATGAGGATGCAGCATAGTTAAAATTAAACCATAGATTAAGGACTTCCGATAGATATTTTTATCAAAGTAGATGTAGTACATTTGATTATATGTTTGTGTGTTTATGTATGTGATTTTTAATAAAACTTAAGCAACAAGCTATTCTATCCAGTAGTTAATTTCATAAGTGAAGACGACGAGACAAGAGTTTATTAGCTGGAAATTACTATCAGATTGGCAACAGTTACAAATTTGTAACAAAGGGAATGTGTTCAACTTAACGTTTTCCACCCGTTTCCCTAGCTGTTACAGAGGATTAATTTAGCGTTTGGGGAAGAGCTACTCCGAGACGTAGGAAGAGCTGAGGTCCGTGGGATGAGCCAGCATGGTGCAACCCAGTTAACGAGGCAGTACTGCCATGCAGAGCAAGGTGGAAGTGTGCTGGAGAGGGTAAGTCAGCTGGAGGTAGCTGAGCTGATTGACCTCTCCAGTGTCGGTGGCTCTGGAGGTTAACAGTTCCTGCCGCGGGCTCTGCACACTTACGGGCTACTTAAGAAGAAAGGAGTCCAACTGGGCTTGGGTATAAGGAGCCATATCTCAGTTCCTGCAGCTTTCTGTGTCTTAGTGGAGTTATCAGGAATTTCTGGCAGTGGAAGGTCTGCCTCCATGAGCTTTTAGTTTCACGCGACTCATTTGGTTTCTAGAAAACTAAACGTGACAGTTGTATTGCTGTGTACTGATGTAAATCCCGTGTCTCCTCTCCTTTGCTCAAGAAGATCTCGCATTGTAAGTCTACTGACATTATGAGTTTGATCGTCATCCCAAAGGAATTTGTCCTTTTCGGAGCATGCAGTGAGGCGAACTTCCACACATGAGTCTCATGGGAATCCCACAGATCTTGGGTAATTTAGGGTCATACTCTGAGAAAACAATACAACAGAGAAAACTGAGGTTGTCATGGTGTACGGTCCTGTTGTGGAAGATGGGAGCAGGTCTCCCTAGACGCACTTCTCCCCACACTGAAGTAATTTAGTCTGCCTGTGCAGTTGGGGAGAGGGGAGATAATGATCTAAACATGACATGCATTCAGAAAGTGACTGCTGGTCCCCATTTCAGGTAAAGATGAAGGAAGCAGTGTGGGAGAATAACAGGGGAAAGTGATAATGACTGTCTTAGGATAAGAACTTTATATCCTTGAAAATAGTGACTAAGAACAGACTGGCCCAAAGGCTGTGTTGTTAACATCAAAGATACAGAGGAAGTGTTTAGGGAGCACATTTTCTGTTGTAGGAGGAAAAAGTGTAAGAGTGTTGAAAAGAATCTGGGACAGTACTTGGGGAAATATCAGTCTTTTTGTGTATTTTCTCATAAGCATTTTTGGAAGCAGCTTAGCAGAACCAAACGTCTGGGGTTTTGAGCTGTTGTGACGTTTCCTCCCTGAGTCTGGCTGGATTGCAAACAGATTACTCAGAGTTGCTTATCAGTTGGTAATAATAGCCAAGTAACACGTGGATAAAGACTCGGAGTGATGGTTTTTGACACATCAGAGAGTAACTAAAGCGCTGCCAAATGATGATGAGGTGGTGGTCGTAATATAGGGACTCCTGGGACCTGATTTTCTCCTCTTCTAATGCAACTTAAGTAAGATTATGTGCAATCCCATCAAAGTTAATATGGAGACTAGAACCCCTTGTCTTAATCCCAAAATCATGATGGCAGAGAGAATTTAATATCAGACACCACCGGAATAGGTTAAGTTCTAGGTGTGCTGTATCACAGTGCTCAAGCCAGTCATTTGGTACAACATGAATATGAATGTTCATCACTCAAAAGCAGGTTGACTCTGAAATACAAGGATGTTTTGTCACTGAATTGACTTGCCATGGCTTGGGTTGGTTATCTCTGTCACACACACATATGAATTCTGCTTTCATTATGTTTGAAGTTCTAAAGTGTATCGTGACGAACTAGTGCTCAAAGTTGTAGGTTTTAGTGCTGTGTTTTCTTTTAGCTATGTTGGGAATATATGTCAGTGTTTATTTAGAAAGTCTGCAATATTTCACCAGTGAAAATTACAGTTCTTTTGTGTCTGAGTGCACAGTAGAAAGTCTCTGTAAAAACCCAAGCCTGAGTCTATTAGTGCTGTTTGGTGCAGGTGACGATGAACATCATTCCCTGCAGCAGACAGTCAGGAGTGGGAGTGCTGGGGAGAAATAATGCAGACCATGGCTGAAGCCCTAGCAAAGCTGTGTGCAGGGGGCCAAAGTCATCCATCGCTGAAATCGGGCTGAATGGAGGGATGGTAGCACTGATGTACTGTCTGTTCCTTCTCTGTGTGCATCTTCACTAGTTGGATCTTGATTCTCGCTTTGAAATTATTTAGATAAGAAAAACTTGTGGCTAATTTGAAGTAAAATGCCATGTAACAGGAGAAATGTCAGGCACACTTTTTAATGATGCTCTGTGTTGAATATTTATTCAGTAGAGCAGAAGCTGGGGATTTTGAGCAAGTTATAATGACAGGATGGTCTTGCAGGTTGTTCTTTCTGTTACACATGTGATCCTGCCTCCATGCTGCCCCTTACTGTAACATCAGTGCCAGGGCTCAACCAACAAGAGAGAAAAATATTAGCATGTCCCTCGGAAGAAAGGTTTGCCTTCTCACCGTGTCACTAATTAATTGGAACATGGAGACACAAGTCACTTCCCTGAAAGAGAGCACAGGACATTGAGACATCCTGCCTTCACTGGGAAACAAATTAGTTCTGTGTGGCTCAGAAACGTATTTTTCAAGGTTTGTTTTGTTGGGTCTGTTCTTACCATTGCTTGATCTGTTCGGAAATAGGTGTTTGGGCTTCACTCTTGCCTGTGGTAGCATGGAAGTCTCAATGGGGTTTCAAGAAAAAGTTAATCTTAAATAAAAATATCACAGTGGTGTAAGAAGACAAAACAGCTTATAATTAAGGTCTTATTTCCATTTTATGTGCTGGGCAAATAAGGCAGCAGAGAGTTTTAATGACTTGCCCAAGGTCAGACAGAAAGTATGGAGGAGAGCTCATTTTATTCCCTCTCACTCTGAGGTCTGGGCTTGTGCTGGCCTTCGCTCCACACAGCAGCCTTGCTCTTCACTCTGCACTCCTCCTCCGCTTTTGCCTACCTACTTCTCTTTTCAATGGAATTTTGTTACAGTTAATTGTTTGCATTCGGTTGTGATTTGAAGTTTAAATATTCAAACTAATGTTCACCAGGCTGCCCCCTGTGCTGCGCTTGCCCCTGGCAGAGCCTGTGCTGGCCTGTAGGTTTGGCTGTGCTCCCTCTCTGAATATGCTAGAGACCTGAAATCACCCTCTCTCTTGCTTTTCTTCTCCCTCTTCCCCGCCTCAGTTCTTTGGATACTTGTAAATTCCAGCTGTTTGTAGCTGAGTTTGTCTAAATGCTGTTGTGCTCTCTTAATTGGACTTAAACTTGCAGGTACTTTTGGAAATACATATTTTCCACAAGTTGGATTGAACGGGTTTAAACTTTTCTATGTGTAACATGAATAAGAATTCGGTGTTATCATTAACTAGAGGCATCCGTTGTCTATTTTAAATCACAGTTTATTTAAACAGTTACTTCAATTTTGGTTTAAAATAATTTTAAATAGAAGAAAATCAGGTGTTACCTGTGAGAGCAATAATTTTTTCTAAGGTTTTAGTATATTAAAAAGATTCACTTATTTATTTGAGGTTGACTTTTTCAGCTGACCCCACAAGATCTTTTTGAAACTGAAAATAAATTTCTTTAACAGTTATGATTTGCATAACTGATCACCCTACTTGCCAGTAGATTGTCACACCTTGTCCTGCCCAATGCATAACAACTCCTTAATTATGTCTTGTTGTCTGGATGTCATTTCCTGAGGCACTAGAGAAATGCCCAGATATGGTTTTAGTGTAGATTGTAAATAGCTTGGGAATTTTAGTTTTTTCTTCTGTGTGATAGAGTCATTTCTCTACGGGAGATATTTATGAGAAATTCTACTAATTATATTCTAATTATAAAATAGTAGGAGCAGATGCTGCTCTAGAGAAATTCTTAGGTTGAAGGCATTCACAGGGTGGATACAGCAACCCACCCAGCAGATAAGCCATTGTAATAGCAGCAGGAGGTAGACACTGCGTGGTGAAAATGGAGCTGGTCATTTTTCCTGTTGACAGATAGCCATGAGTGCAGTGGGACACTCTCTACATTGCTCTTGCGGGTTTTATGTTGAGCTTTGTGTTTCAATAGAGATTCAAACCTCTCCTGTTTTCCGAGGTAGCAGTAGGTTCTCCCATCCACTTCTCCTTACCAATACAAATGGTGGAGTACTGCGTTCACACCAAGTACTTGGGAAGCTGAACGTGTCTTGGACTGCTTGACAAATGACCTGTACATCAAGACTTGCTTATCCCACAGCATTCATGGCACGTGCAAGCTGGAAAGTCCAGCCAGTGATTTTCATGCTGTTCTGTAAGTTTGACAGCTCAAGAAGCATCCATTCCTAATGACTCTTAATTTGGGATTTATTCTTGCATGTCAGCTAATTCCTAACGTCTTGGTCCTGATGAGGAGAGTTGAAAAGACATAAAGCACATACTATAGCATAAAGATGCAAAGACTCTGCCAGTGACTTCATAATGTTGTCGTTTAAATGCCTGCATATTATATTATTGCTGCTCTGCTTCTCTTTGAATTTTTTTTATTTATGGTCATTCCTATTCAAAACATATTTAAAAGCCCCATAAATCAACCATCTCAGCAGACTAAACTGTTCAAAGGGGCAAAATTCTGTTGGCCGCTGTGTACATGGGCTGCATGGCAAACCGTGTGGCATTACATTTGTACAATTACCTGTGGCTTGTGTTACAAGGAGAATGGTGATTGATCCCTGAGTGACTTGCAATTTATCAAAGATTAGATATGATTTCTCCTGTATCTGATTAACCTTCTCTGTAAGATGGCCATCATTTTTGCAATGACAGTAGATTATTCCGTACTTGAAAAGACGGATATCAGCTAGTTGCAATCAATAGCCCACAAAAGGTGACACCTTGAATTCACTGGGTTATCTATAAAGTGTGTCACAAACGGTTCAATCGTTTGTCAAATATACCGATTTCATTTAAGGCACCTTTGAAGTGAAGTGGCTTTTATTTCAGTCTGAAATGCAAAGAGAGAGAGGAGGGATGTTTGGGTTTTGTAGTGTAATCAGGCACGGTTGTATGCTGCTATAAAGAGCAAGTACACATTTCTATGAGTGACAGATTTGACTGTCATTTCCAGACCCCATCACGTATGATTTTCTTTGTCACAATTATATGGAGAGAGCTTGATTTGATAAGATTGCATTGCACTAGGTAGAATGGAGGTTAAAATGAAGTATTGTGCCCTCTTGTTATTTAAGTAACACTCTCTACTCTGTGGAGTGGATATATTTTCATATATTTTGTCTTTGAATTTGTTATAATGGCACATCCCTCCCCAGTATCCTTTGATGCAGTTCCATTCTTAATGTGTTTCCAGATTTAAATTAACCTTCATTTATTATTCAGCCACACAAAGAATGCATATTTGAGTATGCAGAAATGCAATCCCTTGATTGACTGCCTGGTCCCTGTCTGGGAGGTGGGAGGCATTAATTCCTGGGAGGGAGACTCTTACATCAAGTTTAGACAGTTTTCAGTCTGTGGGAAGCTCTTTTTCAATGCCAGTTTAAGAAATATGTTAATAAATTGTACCTCGACTGCAGTTCAGCTGTGAATACAGCTGAGAAGGAAACAGCTATCCTTGAAAAGGAATCTTCAGCAGCTGATGGACAGGTTACTTAGGAGCGCAGTCACAAGGAACACCATCTAAACTCTCCTCTTAAAAAAAACCTTGCCCACATCAACAGAAAAGAGAGACTGCCGAAGAAAAAGGGGTTAAAGAGGTGTGCTGAAGCACCCACGCTGCTGTCATTCTCATATGCCAACATTTAAGCCAAGTAAACTCCTTTCTCGTTCAGAAAAGCAATTTTAGAGTGTCCTAAATGCCCAGCTCAACCGAGTGTATTGCTGAATCAGAGTCTCTGCTCTTCCAGGAAAGGTCAAATGTTCCATCCCTCCTTTCCTTAATCCCCATTAAATACATGGCTATGTATCACTGCCTTCATTGCCAAAGATCAGTGCTGCCTGATTACATGGAAAGACCTAGACCACAAACCACATATACTTCTAAAATCAGAAGAGTGAGTTTAGTCTCAAGCCTAAATTCCCTTTTCTAAACTGATACTGTCCCTTCTGCTTTTAATAAGATTACATTTTATTAGGCTGAACTACTGCAGTACACACCAGAGGATACTGTAAGTGCTGCAGAATTTTCTGTTAAGAAATGTGCCTTATAAATCGGTTACTTGTCTTGCGAGAGCACGTGTATAATAGCTGATTATATGGGAGAAAAGAGTTATATTGGCATAAGAAAGAGCCAGGTACGTGTTCCTGAAAGCGTATGTGACTCATCACAGCTCAAGTCCGTGATATTGTAAAGGCCAAACATTGTAAATACTTGGTCTTTCCCTGTTTCTTGTTAATCTGAATTTTGGCCAGGCCCCATAAAGTGCTCAAGCAGTCTATTAAGGTAGCTGTAGTTTGCTATGCTGGTTCCGACTATGTGTTTAGTTGTGCACTGGTTATTGATATCTCTGCAGTTTGCTATGCTAGTTCCGACTATGTGTTTAGTTGTTCAGCAGTTATTAACCTCTTTAGTTCAGGGTCATGTGTGCCTCTCTTTGGCCTTTCTCATAGTGCCTGATGGTGCCCAGAGCACTAAGAGCTCCCAGAAATTTAGCCAGTCATCAAGTCTCAGATGCTTTTGACTTTATGGTCTTGGATAAATATTTCATTCACAAATACAGGAGAAAGAAACATCAGAGGGCATTTGAGTACCTATGTATTGGACTTTGATTCTTCAGTTGCTCATAGAAAACAGATGATTCTACCTCCAAGATTGATTTTTCTTATCTCCAGGCATGATTTGCCTTGAAATCAATACAATAATGTAAAATGTCATTGCAAATAGAGGACATCAATCTGCAATGCATTTATTAACTCCCTCTGATAAAAACCAAAATGAAAACAGTAAACATGCTGGTATTACAAAAGAGAGAAAGGGAGTCCAAAATACTCAAGTTATAGTTATTTACAAGCCAAACCTACTGTAAAATCATGTACGTGAAATGCTTTATGCAGATAAGCAAACAAATGTAGGTGGATCTTTAACATTGCTAACACTCGTGGCTGTTTAAGAGAATTGGGTAATTAGATGGTTAATCAAACTGGAAACTACTGCTTATCTGCCTAGGTCCACATAAGGAATACCTGCAACGTGAATGGAAATTCAGCCCGAGGAAAAGCAGCGCTCTGTCCGTTTTCTCTGGTGTTGGATGCAGCCGTGTGTGCTTGGCATCGCTTGCCTTTGTCTTAGCTGCTTGGTTTAAGCATCTGGGAAATGACAAAACTACTGCTTATCTGCCTAGGTCCACATAAGGAATACCAGCAACGTGCCCGAGGAAAAGCAGCGCTCTGTCTGTTTTCTCTGGTGTTGGATGCAGCCGTGTGTGCTTGGCATCGCTTGCCTTTGTCTTAGCTGCTTGTTTGAAGCATCTGGTAATTGAACATAAACTCTTGCACTTGAGCATTCATGCTTGAACCTGAAATTACCTTGTCATCTACACTGGCTTTCATTAAACAGCTAACAGATGCCCTGGCATGCTCCTATCACAATACCTGATGCAGAGAGTCAGAGCCTCGTATGCTGAAATGGCTTTGGTCTATATGGTCTCCTCTTGTCCAGTCTGGAATAAATGTCCTTTTCTCTGCATTCTGCAGCAGCCGCTCTGGCCACTGCGTGTCTGAGCTGCTCGCTGCTGATCAACTCGGACATGCCCTACGAGTATAATAGGTGGGATACTAATATTTCTTATGTACTTGAAGAAAATGCACGTATCGCTCAGTAAAAACAAACAGTGGGGATTGAGGATTTTTTTTCCATTTAAGGAACCTGATTTTTAACTTTTCTACCCTTGATAAATATATCAAAACCTGAGTATTCCCTTCTCTTCATTCTCCTTTGACCTCCTCCTCTATGCCAGGATAGATGCCTAAATAAGCATTTAGGTATTAGGTGCACAGGCTTCAGAAACCAGCACTGGAAATGCTGGCATTATCTCCTTTATTGAAATCTGTCTCTGAGTTGCTCAATTCCACTGATTTGAGGCCAACAACAGGAACTGTATCTCCTGAGCATGTTACAGTTCAATCTTTTGTTATAGTAAAATACTCTATATTCCTTCAGCAGCCAGGGCTGGCAAAGCATATCTCATTGTTTACTAAGCACTTTGATATCCTTAAATGAAAGGCACTGCAGTTATTAGCATCGCTGAATCCCTTCCCTGCGGAGCAGAGCACACAGCCTCCACAGCTGAGCCAAATTGGAAAGGAGCACATTTGGAAACGGGATGCCAAGGAGCCATCTAACAGAGACAGGTCTGCCTGTCTCTAGGTGGAAAAAACCCCTCCGGTCAGTTGAAATCTTGCTGATGGGCACAATATATGTGACATTGCTTCTGGCTTTGCCCTGGTCCTCTTGTATCGTTCAAAAGATACTCACATGCTCTGGACTGACCTTCATTTTTTTTTTTTTTAATGCATTATCTTGGAGTGTCAGTCTCTGATTCATTTTATGTCACTTATGTCGTGCCACTGTAGACTGTGTCCCACTGTGTCATGTCCTCCAGATCAATATGACACGGCATAGCACGGCGTGAGCTACAACAAGCAAAGGCAGCGCTGCAAAGCTGTTTACCCTAAACAAGTAATCCCTGCTAATGGACACCCAATCAATAGAAAATCAGGGTGGGATGCTTTCTTTCCAGCTTGGGTAAGTGGAGACCCTACCTGCGATGTCTGCAGCCTGCTGGAGCGCAGCTCGGAAATGCATCGCAAAGTCCCAAAACGAGACGGAAAAGGCAGGTGGCACCGAGAGCTAATGGCAGGTTCCTTTAGCAGGGCCGGGGGACACGGCACGGCACTGACAGCCTTCCTGCGGGGAATGTGCTGCTCGGTTCCCTTTCTTCCGGCAGACTGAAAGACAGCGAGAAAACTTGGCTCACATCTCTTGTAATACAAACCAAATACATTAAATCAGCAATACACCGAATTCTCTGCAGCAATCGAGGGATGAGGGACTGGGGGATGCCAGGCAGGACACAGGCAGGAGAAGCTGGGGTGCTGGGTGCCGGGCCGGGGGGCAGCAGCAGCGGGTGCTGCTCCAGCTGCGGACCGTCCCCCGGGCTGTCCCGCAAGGAAAACGGCGTGTGACCGTGCCGCTCCGCCGCGTGGAAAGCGTGCTCCGGAACATGCCGGGATGCCGGGAAGGCAGAGGGAGCTTTCCCGCTTTCCTGAGCCTCCGGGGACACCTACTGACGATCCCCAGCCGCTCTGCTGGGCCCTGCGCCTCGGGGGCTAAGCCCAGCCCCGGCCGCGTGAGCTCGCGCCGCCCGCTGTCCCTGCCTGCTCCACCGACTGTGTTTGCCTGTCCAGAGCAGTTCCTTTTCCCTGGTTCCTGTTTGAGACTAAAAACCGGATTATTTCACCCCTGACGACAGAGGGCTGGTCATCCCCTGAGAGCGTTCTCGCTGGCATGCACTATTCACTTATTTCTCCTTTAAAAAAACTTCTCGGTGATGCCAGAGGAACTTTCTCGGAAGCGACCTGGGGGAATTTGCTCCCTTTCTGCCTGTTCCGTCTGCAGGATGCCAATAGGAATTCTCACCCCTCGTCTGCAGCTGAAGCTTTCAGTCTTACTTTTAAAACTATCTCAGAACACGCAAGAGTGCTCCAAAGGTGAATATCATCTCAAAATACCACTAAAATCACATTTTTTTTTTAAATTAACTTGCCTTGGCAGTAGTCCCCTTACTGAGCAGACATCTAGGGAAAATAACCTGCGCTCAGGGGGGAAAGGACAGTAACAGAGCATCAAGATCAGCTCTCCCGTGGTATGTCTCCCTAGACTGCTTCTTGCCTTGTGAGTGGACAGCAAATAAATGAGTAGCTAGCTCAGGAAAAAAGCAAAAAATAATTGGGTTTTTTTTAATTTTTTGACTTGGATGCTAACCAACACGATTTTGGTACCATTTAAGAACTCACCGTAATTTAAAAAGTGCCTGATGTTACAGGGTTTGAAAATGCAACTCTAATAATTTTGATTGCCACTGGGCTGCACATCGCCAAGGTGTGCCCACACCCGGCTGCCCTCCGTTGGCTGCTGAATCCCGTTTTCCATTTGCTGCTCTCCTAGGGGGATTGAGGGAGGGGAGGGGGTGGTTTTGGTTTTCAGCTTTCCCAGTCCTTGAGAAGACATGTGTAAGCATTCTCCTGGGGGGTGATTTGTAAAGCGCATCGTGGCGGCTCGTGCTTGTGCTGAGCGTGGCTTGGGCTGGAGCCCTCCCTGCGCATCGTTTGTCACCAGGCTGTATCTGCCATTCCCATAACCGGTGTGTTCAGCTGCTCCATTGCGATGGGTGGGCATCCCTGGATTCAGACCTGGGGGCCTGGTTTTCAGAGGCACCAGGTGCCATGTCCACAGGAGCTGTGCTAAGCATCTCTGGAAGGAAGGTCTTTACCAACACCCATGTTTCATTTTTAATATGTTTGTAAACTGTGTGTATTGCAGCAGGAAGAATCAGATTTATGGAGTGGACTTCTCCCCTCTTGCAGAAAGTGCTGTGGAGGTGAGGTTTAGCTACACCAATACATTGGTGCTGACACTTGTTAAGGACCACAGCTTACACGGATCGTTATGGGACTCGGGTAGCTCAGGGCCTTGTGGGAGGCACCCATTTCAGCTCAGACTCATGTCCTTCATAAATATTTCATATGGGCTTTGAGCAGGGCAGAGGATGGACTTGTGATGCTGAAAGGCATTTCAGTAAGTGACTCTGTGCCGGAGCCCCGCTGCAGGTGCACGCGTTTCTGTAGCATCCTGAGCCCAGAATGCTCCAGGTGGTCCAGAGTTTCAGTAGCAGCAATCCCAAGTGATTCTAAAATCCTGATGCATCCGTTATAATCAAAAACAGTGACGTAATTCTAGGCAAGAATGAAACATTATTTTTGTAACTTGTATTTACACTGCTTTTCTCCTGAGAAACTTAAAATGGTTTACTTTTATTAATTAGATAAGCCTAGTAACATCTACTGTGGTTCTGCTATGAGTTAATCTGTTTTGTTAGAAGTGAAACTGAAACATAGATGAATTAAATTTGGCCGAAGTAATACGGTCAAGTCTCTGAGGACCTTATCTGAAGCCTGTCCAAGTCAGAGTCGAGATCTTTTTCACCACCTCGTGTACACTTTTGATAAGGTCTTTGAAAAGCCAGGAGTAGCTTCACATCCCCTGAATTTCGGTGAGTAATTCTGCCCAGTACATATCTTTCTTGCTGTATCCTTGTTATTTTAGCAGAGAGTTAAGCAGTCAGACAGTAGTCTCCAGAAGAAGTAGTTAAGATTTTGGCTTCATGTACCAGACAATGAATAATGCTGGTAGTATTTTAGCATGACAGCTGTGCAGAATAGACTTTTGGAATAAGCAAAAATATCTATCTTTATATGATTTTCAGACTTTTGGTCTCATTGTTAGGAAATATTTTTTCTTCTTTTCATTTCCTTTGGGGCCCTGTAGAAAAAAATACAGCATTTTTGTCAACAGAAATGAAAGACAAATGTTAACTTCAGAGGCAGAGGGAATTCACGGGCACAGATGAGGAGCTGAAGTCTGCATAATGTGTCATGGCTCATCTTTCTGTGCCACCATTTTGCTCATACTGCATGACTAAAGTGAAAAATAGACAATTAAACCAGTGGTAAAGGATCCATGTGAACTCCAGCTGTGAATAAGGGATTAGTCCTGAAGTCCAGGGTGGAGCTGATGGGTGCTGCTGCCTGTATTTAACAGACAGAACTTGCTACGTCACAGATATCTGCAGGCTTGGGGGCTTTCCTTTGCAAATGCTGGGTTTAGGACAGTGGCCTTTTTTACCCTCCTTCTGCTTCACCCTCCTAAAATATTTGCTTAGTTCTTGCTCACCAGGTCAGTGACATCTCATGTAAGACCAGAAAGGTCCTAAAAAGTTAGTCAGTCTGACCAACTGACACCCAGAGCCACGTCTTACCCCCAAACCCCTCCGTCTGACAGTGCTACGGGACTTGGCTTGTTGGGACAGAGTTTGGGTTTCCATGGCGTGAAAGAGTCTGACCTACTGACCCAAATCAGCTGCACGTCAGGCAGAGGAGTTACTACACCCAGAGCCACGTCTTACTCCCAAACCCCTCCGTCTGACAGTGCTACGGGACTTGGCTTGTTGGGACAGAGTTTGGGTTTCCATGGCGTGAAAGGTTTCGTTGGTATCAGACAGAGGTTGTGGCCAGTACTTTAAACAAACTCTGAGTTTTCATTGAACATATCATACCACAATAACATCAGTCTAATCTTTCCCTTTCCAGGTTCAAGTAGATATGTCTCATGTTTTTAACATACCCTTCTTCATTCTGTTTTGGAGATTTTACATTGAGATGGTTTTCTTAAGACAGCATTTAATTTAGGAACAACAAAACAGGTTTTTTTATAACCATGGTGAGCAACATATGACTGTGAAACAAACCTTTAAAGTCAGAAGATTGAAATAAAATTATCTCTGATCTCCAAATTTTTTCAAGAACTTTAACGAAGCCTTTCACATCCACTGCACTCTTTTCCAGCCTTGTCTTTTCTCCTCGTTCATCAGGATGGTGTCTAGAAGAAGATTCTGGAGGATATTTTAATGGTGTTTCAATCTAACGAAAAGGAAAGGTATTGGAGGATACAGTCAAAGACGTGATAGTTCACTTCTTGCATTAAGGATCTTTTAAGTGACCACAATTTTCCAAGTTCTGGTGGCCATGCTGCAGTTGTGGCAGACTGCTTAGGATCTTTTCCAGCCCTCCATCTCTCTTCATTTCTCAGGAGGACAGGATTAATGCTTGTATCCTCCCCTTTGTTTTCTCCGTTGTTTGTAGATCCAACCCGGGTTATGGTGTCACCTTTCAGCATGGATGTCACTGTTGGAGAAAGCATTGTCTTGCCTTGTCAGGTGTCTCACGATCACTCCCTAGATATTATGTTTACCTGGTCATTTAATGGACACCTGATAGACTTTGAAAAAGATGGGGATCACTTTGAAAGAGTTGGAGGGGTAAGTATTAATACTAAAGCAATCTCCTCACACGAATAAAAGTAGATAACATAGAAAAAGGCTGGAAATAGGAGGAATTAATTTTACTAAGTTACTAGTAGGAGATGTTATCTTGTCTCTTGTAAGCTGAGACAATAAACACTGCCAGTGTGCTACTTCATTATAGTTGGTGTAGAATTGTTGTAATTGCTTAATGACATGACTTAAATCTGCTCACATGAACATTTTAAAATGTGTTCACATTGCAATGGGCTGGATGTCAGAAGACTTATGCTCTAATGTGGTTTTTCATTCAAAAAAAAAAAAAAAGCCTTCTCATTTTACCCAAAAGGAAGAAGTCTTTAATAGAATTTTTCTCTGGCTGTAGCAGTAAAAGAAATATAAAATATAACAATCGTATAACTTTATGTACATACAGAAAATAGTGGGAAATCAGATAGACTCAGATTTGTTCAGGCAGTGTTTATTGGCATGTTTATGTGTCTATGTCCGTCTCTTGTGACTGCATGCTCACAATAAGTGTTTTTCCTCTACACAAAAGCACCTGCATAATACTACGAACATCTCTGACTGTTCTGAGGTGACATTTCTTATCAGTGTTATCTGTGCGTGCTTCCTGGCAATGTCACGTTGGTATCTTCGGGTTGGTCGTTTGTTTATGGGAAACCTAGTCAGTACCCACTGACAATGCAAATTTTTACCATGTCCAAAGAATCGTTTATTTGAAGGTTGAAAAGATCACGCTCGTGGAAATCCATCAGCTAGCAGAAGAGTCAGGTGTGAAACGATGGTTAGACTCTCCATTAAATACAGCCCTAGGCACCACTCTCTTGTTCAAGCCCATGATCAAGTGATAGGTACGGGAAATAAAAGGGAATGAACACAGAAATTAATCCTTCTGTAGTGGAGAAAATCTGCTTGGGTCATTTGCCATTTACTGTTTGCTTTTCTTTGTAGCTGTAACATTATCCTTCGCAGTTCAAATTTCATCTAATTTAGCCTGTTGCATATTAGGCCCATCTCAGGGAGTTTAATTTCTGACTTAGTTGCAACTTAAAAATGTTTTCTCATCCTTTCTGATGATTTTTTTCCCCCTTTTATTGGGTGAAGGTGGAAAGAAATGCAACAGATTATCAGCAGAGGTAGAAAACTGGGAAGGGTTTTGCACATTGCTCTAAGGGAGGTTTTACAGAGTCACACGCTCTGCTGGGTTTCAGGCAGACTGGCAGTCCATGTTTACATTTGTCAGGAGTAAAATTTAATGCTGAAAGGAAAAGGAAATACAATTTACAAGCCTTGCTGCTATCCCTAGAAAAGATCATTAAAAGATGCACTTAAAGATTGATGCCTAGGGCGCACATCAGCAGCAATGGCACTTCCCGGTGACTGTGCCTGATTGGCCTCCAAAGCTAAAATCACAAACTTTATTATTAATATTCTTCAATCAGAAAGCCACAATCACAAGGTTACCCTGAGATTTCTAAACTATCAAATGCTTTGTGTCTGGAGAAAAATTTAGAGAGTGTTTTCAGCTTCCTATACATACAGAAACATAATTAGCTCTATTCAACAGTTAATCAGACATGCACTTGGCGTTTGGAAAACAAATTACCACTGTTAGGTGATGCAAGATTTCCTCGGAGAGTGCTGTTCTCATGATCTTTAGCACAAAAACTCTGGGCAATCAAAATGCTGGCTGTAATACAAAGCCGTGAAACTATTGCAGATGTCTCATAATTTGGGCTGGTTTTCACTTGCAAAATAAATGTAAACACAACTTGGGCATCTGAATACCAGAGAAGCTATAAATTGGATATCCAGTGAGATAAAGGAGGAATCGGGGCAAACCCATCCTACATAAGCTTTGTCACGTCGTTTTCATGGGGAAACGGCTGAACGGACCCAAACCAGGCTCCCCTGCCCCTTGTAGGAACCGTAATTTTAGAAACACTCCCGCTCTTATCTTCAAGGCAGACTCACATAATTTTAATAGGCCACGGCTTGCATTACTAATGTTTTCATCAGCCAGTGTAAAGTAAATCCATTAGTCACAGTGTCCTTCATGTGATAATGATGTTTAGCGCTCATTAAAAAGTAATTGTAACCACTTTTCCCTACTTTATCAGCAGGATTCAGCTGGTGATTTGATGATCAGAAGCATCCAGCTGAAGCATGCTGGGAAATACGTCTGCATGGTGCAAACAAGTGTGGACAAGCTATCGGCTGCTGCAGACCTGATTGTAAGAGGTATTTGAATTTTGTTACTGCTGTTGTAAATTTTTCTTTTTTTCCCCCTTGTCTTTTGCTGCTGGTAAGACAAGTCCTGGGCCTGGAGACATTCATTAGGATCCCAGCATCTTGTAATTCATCTAAGAAATAAGCTCCAAGTACACGCTGGGGTTCACAGTACGTTTTCAGGCGGCGCATATAAAGATTCTTTTCGTACATACAAACTCGTACAACAGACACACAGCACAGATAAACACACCAGTACATGTTCGTGTCCTGAATGCAAAACTTGCACCAGCTGAGCTCTTTTATTTGATGAACTGTGCAGCAGAAGCAGTATCCAGCTTATTCACTGCATTTCTGCCCAACAATGTTGTTCCTTCTCTAGAATAAACCTGATATAGTAACTTCACTGATATTTCAAGATCTATTTGCTGCCATACACAGGTGATCTGTATGATTTTAACAGAGACACAATTAGTTAACCCAAGTCTGGATCCTTACAGTAAATATAATATATATTTTCCTGTCTGTTAGCTTTGAGGAAAGCTAAATTTGGTGCTGCTCTATACCTGCTTCCCTCAATTCTTGTAGATCCCAGCAAAATCATAGTTTGCACGTTCTCCATGTAACAGAATTTCACAGGCAACTCAGTGAAAGGAGGAGAGCATAAAAAAGAAGTAAGAAATTACCTCTTTATCAAAGCTGTGCCAGAGTAAAACGTGCAAGATTAGCCCTGAACTGTCTTTCAGAAATGTGCCCTTGTCTCTAGCTGGGCATTTCTGTTATCCCCATAATATTGTTATCTTTTCACCACGTTTCCTTGTAGGAGTCTGAACGCAGAGGTTCTCAGCCACATGCTGTACGAAGGGCTGCTCCCCTGGAGGCAGCAAAGCCACTGCTTTCCTCCCGGGGAGGTTGCTCCCCCTTACACTGACTCTCACGTTTTGCTGCAGCATGATCTCAGATTAAGGTTTGTTTGGGTGGTTTTTTTTTTTGCACAAACCTTTCGAAACAGCCTGCTGATGGGCACCTCGGTTAGGTAATTTCCTTAGTTCTGGCTCTGTAAACAAACAGGAAGAACATTAAATTCTCACAAGAAAATGACCCTTGATCATGGTAAAAATACTGATCTTGTCGTTCCTTAAAAACATCAACGGAGATGTCTCTGTCCAGGCCAGTGCTCCTACGGCTGTGCTGAGAGTTGTGCTGTACCATCTCACCAACTGCATAAAAATTGGGCAGTATCCCTGGGCTGTGGGGCCGCAGGGGGAGGTGAACAGCTGGTGCATGAATAGAGCCTTCAGAATAATTTTGAGAATTTTTAAAATATTGGAGTTATGTCAAAATAATAAGAAATTAGATACTAGAATAAAAATCAGTTATTTATGTCAGGGCATTTCAAACGAGCACACAGAAGTAACCCCTGGCACTGGTACACATCTATCAACCCACTTGATCAGGATGGGATTTTTTCACGCCATCAGAACAGGAGAAGCACATATCTGTCAGCATCCCAAAAATACTTAGTAAATTGGTAACTGATGATTTTTCCCTCACCCTACTCTAGCCTGCACCCTGCATAGAAGTATATTCTGAAATGTTGGGGATAATCATGATTATTCCAAGACGTGAAGTGAAGACAGTTTGTTTCAGCCTCTGCCAAGCTGTAGGAGTAATTTGTGACAGATCCAATGAAATTTCCTTTCTCTGGTGTAACTTGCAGTGAGGGACCGAAGGAGCCGACTGCTCCGTGAGGCTGCGTTGTTCAGCTGCTCCCCCCAGCAAAACAATTTAAAGGTTTAATTCCTGAGAAATTAAATCTGGTTAGACCTGCTGAAACTTTCATTTTAAAGACAGGATATTGGAAGGTTTCAGGGTATTTTAGATATTTAAACATGCCCAGCTCTCTGAATATCATATGGGAACAATTTTAAGCCACAGAGTGAATTGCAAGAGGAGAGTTTGCTTGAGATGGTGCTTTCGGGGAGAGACTTCATCTCGGGTACCACTATGGACAGTAATGGCCATAGGATGCAGGAAAGAGGTCCTCTCTCTGATTGGTATGTCCTACAGCGCTTTACTGGTTCAGAGGAATCCAGCAGTCGAGCAGAAAATACTGCTGTCTACTCATAGATGATGCTAATTACAGGCAGGTCCTTTGTTTTTCACCAGCCTCTGGGAGCAGCCAAGCTGCAGCCAAAAGTCGTACTTGTATGTAGGCCAGTCCCAAGGCAGCAGACGTGAGACGGCAGAGCTGAGCCCGAGTGCTGCAGCGAGTGCCTTGCTCTGTCGGGTGGCTCAGGCATGCCGTGGCGCTGCTGCTCACGGGGAGGCACCTGGGGCTGTGGGTAAGGTGGTGACGTCTGGGTTTGTGTGTCTCCCCCATGCCTCCCAGTCTCATCTAGGCAAGGGGAGCTGCTAAACCACAGCTGGGGCTGCGCTTAACTCCTCTGCAGGGACTCGGGTACCTCTGTCCTGAGTAAGGCAATAAGACCAGAGCACTCCTTCTTGAGTCACTGCGAAGTCTCAAGCACCCCTCTTCCTTCCAACAGGTCCCCCAGGTCCCCCAGAAGGTGTGACGGTAGATGAAATCACCGACACCACCGCTCAGCTGTCCTGGAGGCCAGGAGCAGACAACCACAGCCCTATTACAATGTACGTCATACAAGCAAGGACCCCCTTCTCAGTGGGATGGCAAGCGGTGAGCACAGGTAGGTCCATTGCCTCGCCCCCAAAGAGCTCCACCGATGGAAACGCGTCTATCGGGGCACATGCGTGGGCTGAGTGGAGCAGCTCTGCACCTCGAAAAGTAATTTCAGTGGCTGCAGAGCACTGGCTGTCTTAACTAGTTTCAAGTTTGGCAACACCAAGATTTACAGTCAAGTCGGTGCAATTACTCATCCATTTTTCTCATGAATGTTTAAGAGAAAACAGAATGAATTCCTATCTTTTGTTGCCATGCAGGAGATATACAACAGTAATTGTGGTCTATAAAGACATCCCTCAGGGACAGACCATGTCATCTGGCCTATCTTTAAGTAGAATTATTTTCCTGATAGAGGGAAAAACCCCATGATGTAATTACTCATTCCGTCAGAAGTTAATTTTGTTCCAGTAACCATTAAATAGAGGGAACAGTGTGTTTTAAAAAGAGAAAAATAAAAACCCTTTAAACCTGTTGTCTTGACACTTGGTTTTCAAAAAGCAGCAATTTAGGAAAAACTCTTTAATAGCAGGAACTTCTGTGCAAAACAGACAGTGTTTTACTGCCGCCTCTTCTTTGCAGTTCACAAAATGTTAGAAAAATTAGAAAAGCTTTATCAATCCTTGTTCACTTTGTATTTACATTAATCTATCCCTTCTAAGAGTATCAGGCGTGACCTGTTCTCTGCAGTCTTTAATGCTTACAGCAGTTTTCATCGGCTCCCCTGACCTCTGGCTGTCTCTTAGTTCCAGAGATCATCGATGGCAGGACGTTCACAGCGACTGTGGTGGGCTTGAACCCTTGGGTCGAGTATGAATTTCGAGTAGTGGCTGCCAACCTGATTGGGATTGGAGAACCCAGCAGACCTTCCGAGAAGAGAAGAACTGAAGAAGCTCGTAAGTAGTGGTGGGCGACTGAGTAAAGTCTTGGTGAATACACGCTCATCAGTGCTAACGGGGGTGTTGCACCGGAGGAAGATGAGGAGAGCTTTCCGCGCCTGTCGCTCTCCTCCCTCGTGACATGTTATTTGTGTGCACAGAACAGTAGAGGTTGTGGAGCTCCTAATGGGCTCTTTTGCTCACTCCATGACTCCTGGATGTATAGGAAGACTTCATTCCCTTTTTCTGCAGAAAGCCATGATTTTCAAAAAAAAAATAAAAAGGGAATTTGGGCAGGTTTCTTTGGAAAATACTGCCCAGAATCCTTTGATGAGAGAGATGAACTCTGAGAGCAGTTCCTCTGATTTCCCATGATCAATGTGATAGAAACTCTGGAGCACAGACTATACAGCACCTTGAGAGCAGGAGTTTGAGATTCACAGCTGGAGACTTGGCAGTCCCTTGGTGCAGGGGGCTTCTGTGGGTCACAGTAGTTTGGACCTCGTCCCTGGGGGCCATCAGCCTTGGAGAAACCACCCTGGGCTTCCCTATGGGTTGGATCATTTCATGGGCTTTCTGAAGGTCTGTCTCCTGCGACCCTCTCCCAGACACGCTGCTGCCTCCTGGAACCACGCTGTGTCTTCAGATTGCTGCAGGCACAGCTTAACGGTGATCTTCAGTAGTGCCTGTGTCCAGGGATTTCAGCACAAGCTACAAGCCTGGAGAGCTTTAAGCTCCTTGATGTTGTCCCTGTCTTTTGATCTGGCAGAAAGGGGTCACGGCAAGGCATAGGCTCAGCATGGTGGCTGCAGGAATAAGTGCCTCGGGTATGGGAAAGCCCTGGTAGGTGGCTGCGCTGTTCTGTTTTAGCCTGTAATGGAACAGAATGTGAAATACGAAAATAAATGAAAGCCTTTTTTATGGAAGATAAATGTTTAAACTAAACAATTAGTGATTGAATACACAAGTTAATTGACATACTTTTAATATACTATTATTGACATACTTTTAATGTGCTATTTGCCATGGCAAATTAGTCATTTCCTAATAATGTTTCTGCTACCCAGCAGGGGAAGTCCTGTTGCTGCGTAGGTCTGTTCCATTTCAACGTGCCTTTCTGGTTTCAAAGTCGCCACGTGCATCTTCTGCCTCTTTTTTCTTGCAGTTCCTGAAGTGACCCCAGCTAACGTCAGTGGTGGCGGAGGGAGCAAGTCTGAGCTGGTCATTACTTGGGAGGTAAGTGGCATCCAAACCGAGCGGAAGATTAATACGGTCCTCATCTAGATGTGCCCTTTCACCCCAGACCCCAGCGAAGCTTCTGTAGATTTCAGTTTGCAGTAAAAAAGTTCAGATTGTGTGATAAAATACATTAATTAAATAAATAAAATACTATTAAAACTGAGCTGCACCCCTTCCCCCTCCCAGGCCCCCGTGCAAGGCAGCCAGCAGAGAAGTGCCGAGCAGGGGATTGCGGGGAACAAGCTGTGCATCGCTGCTTCCACATGAGCTCAGCTCCCCCGCACTCCGAGCACATCCATACGCATACGGCAAAACATGGATGGGCAGAAACCACCTGAGGGATAAGACAGAGTTTGTGAGGCCAAGCATGGCACGTCCTGACCTGGTTGAGAATTACGGTGGCTGGCTCCCAAGCTCCAGCCCTCATCCCTGCACCAGCTTATATGGCAGCAAATAGTTAAGAGTTAGCACAGCGCATTGCATGCCGGCTTTCATTGCTGCTAATGAACGCCAGCAAGAGGAGATACAGAGATGAAAAATGTTTAATATTCCTTAAGGCAGTCGGGGTTGGAACTTTAGTCATTTGTCTGCTCATATTTTCATGTTATGATGCGATGCAGCTGGCATATTTTTCCTAATAATGAACTTCACTAGACATGCTAACACTTCCACTTAGCACTATTTCTGACCAAGCTGGCAGGATGAATCGCCAGAGATATTTTTAAGGTTATTAAAAAACTATAAATGGTTTTTTCATCCTTACAACACAGCTCAGTGGGCTAAATTTCCTCCTCCGTTGGACTAATTAGCTACGCCGTGTCTCCTAAAGAAACTGCAATATGTTTCAAAAACACACATGGCAAGAACATCAGCCGTGACTTTGAGTCATAATTTGCACAAAAGATACTTTGTATTTTGATAGAACAGTCATTATACTCTTTTAATTGTCCAGAGGCCTTTTCTTCATGTTCTGGTGTATTTTCTGAGCCTTACAATACAGAGTAAGAAGCAGTCACCAAAAGTAACCCCCCCACGTGCTTAAGCACCATGGACTACTGTGGCAGAGTGGCCCATAATTACAGATTATTTTAATACATTGAAGCTTTGTGTTTTGATGCAGCTTTTAGGGGGTTGCAAGCCTGGAAGTAGGAAGTGTCAGTGAGTCCAAAGGTGACCTGGAGGTGACAGGTTGTTTCTTCTAGCTGTTACATAGCACTGGCCTGCCCTTCTCCATCATGTTTCTGGCAATTTGATCCCTGCCGTCACGATGTCCGACAGATGACATCACGTGGGATGTGGATAGTCGGCTGACCTGATCTAGGTCACTGTGTAGCAATGGGCCAGTGAGGGACCACCAGCCCAGTGCTGTCAGGGACATTTTCAGGATATGTTCTTCAGGGTGATTCCAAAGACATGAGAGCAGCTGCACGTGTACTGGGAAAGCAGGATCCATGCCCTTGGTTCATCCCAGCAAACCCCAGCCCCTTAGTCTTTGCAGTGCCTAAAATCATTCACATTGTTACTAGAGGTTCCGTTTAGTCAGTGAAGGAAGGTGGGCACCTGTAGAGTGTCTTCCAGAGATGCTGCTTTCCCCCCTGCCTGCCAGGAGCTCACGGAGCACTAAGGCTCTGGCACAGTCAGGATGGGATGAATCCAGGTTAGATGTGAAGCAGGACTCCGGCCACCTCCCAGCTCTGATGCTGCATGTGGGACAGGAGGTTCAGAAGGACCGAGAGCAATAGCAGCACACAGAGAGATAAACGCGTGCGGTTGCCGAAAGTGACGTTTCTCCCATGATCTGCCTGCCCACAGACAGTGCCCGAGGAGCTGCAGAACGGAGGTGGCTTCGGGTACGTGGTGGCCTTCCGCCCCTTCGGCACCGTCAGCTGGATGCAGACTGTCGTGGCCTCCCCGGATGCTGCCAGATACGTCTTCCGCAACGAGACCTTGCCACCCTTCTCCCCCTACGAAGTTAAAGTGGGGGTGTACAACAACAAGGGGGAAGGGTCGTTCAGCCCTGTGACGGTCGTCTACTCGGCAGAGGAAGGTAGAGCCAGGAGCCCACCCCACCGCCTCTCCCTCCTCCCTGCCGGTGGACAAGGGGAGGTTGACCGGGTCTGAAAGGGTTTAGTATCCACCTTGACATATCCTTTGATACCTAATCCTTGCTCTGATTTATAATAAATGGCGAGCCGTGATTAATTCTTTTGATAGTCATTAAAATAACATTAATCATAATGAAATCTTTTGATATTAATGGAAAAGTAATATGTAATCTGGAAAGGATTCCGCTGAGATTTAGTATGAATTAATGTCCACTGATTAGAAAATGTTCCCTCTTGTCCTAATTACAGTACATGGTATCCCAGGTTGAGTTCAGTCATGACATCTTATTATTTCTTGGGCAGAGGAGCGGTGCCGTCTGGCACAGGCTGACAGGCCATCATTTTGAAATGGGGAAGTTTGTTTTGGTGGCGTGCCTCTCTTCTCATGCAGTGAAGGGAATAAATCCTTTGAAGTTTGGGACTAATTGAACATAAAACTGAAAACTATTTACTGTTTTTTTAACTCCTCTGCCCAGAGCCAACGAGAGCCCCAACCACTGTTTTGGCCAGAAGTCTTTCTGCCTCAGATGTTGAAGTTTCTTGGGCTCCCCCTCGGGAGAACCAGCACAAAGGAAGAATACAGGGATACGAGGTATGGAACCACAACACAGCATCCTTTCAGTACTAGGTGTGGAGGAAACACAGAGATACGACATGGGCAGTCATTGTGGTGCTGCTCCTGCCTGCCTGCCATGGGGTGGGTGGGTTCCCGGCGCTCATTTGCTTCCTTTTGCCTCTTCAGTACACAGAGATTTCTCTCAGATGGCAAACAGTTCTACATCGTTCTGTGTGTGATCTGGCTGAAAGCGGAGAGGGGAACTTGCTGGGGGAAAGCTGTGTGAATGTGCTTCCATGGCCAGGCATGGCCTGAGGTCCTGGGAAGGGAGCGCTGCAGCCAGGCTGGTTTCTAGCAAGCAGCAAGCAGGGATAGGAATGGGGTGCAGGATCTGTCCCTGTGGCACTTGCACCTGGGGCAGAACTGCCAGAATTAGTGCTGGAAATGACGGGATGCTGCCAGCCGTGGCTGGACTTCAACACATGCCTGCTCTGCTTCTCAGGTCCGATGTTGGAGACACGAGGGAAAGGAAGAAAACGCAAAAAGGATTCGAACGGTTGGCAACCAAACGTCTACAAAAGTCAACAACCTGAGAGGCAACACGCTGTATCACTTGGCAGTCCGGGCGTACAACACGGCTGGGACTGGCCCCTCCAGTGCTGCGGTCAACGTCACAACCAAAAAGCCACGTGAGTTTGTGAGGACGGGGGGCTCTTGCCTGGGGGAGGGTTTGTGCCACCACTCCCCTCTCTTATTCTTCTCGAGTCTGAGGGAGCTGTCAGACTGTTCTTTGCCGGGTTCTCTTGCAGAAGACTTAATAGCCTTCTTTTTTTTCCTTTTTTTTTTTTTTTTGGTGAGGCTCTTCCCTGCGTTAAGTAAGCAGAGCATGCAAAACTCAAATCGCAGCTGTGCAGGAAAATTAAATATTTATCTCATCGTTCAAGAGGGCTTTTTTCTTCTGGTCTCAGGCATGTTGAGCACTTGACTGAATCCTTTTTTCATTTAGAGCACTATGTTGTGTCACACCTCCTGTGACCTTGAGGACACAGATCAGTGAAACAGCTCATTAGCTTTCCAGAGCGGTAGGACTCTGGGCACGCTCAGCTATGGTGGTAGAAGCCTCACTGGTACTGGAGGGATCCAACTGGGAAACGGTGCTCCCTAGTAATACAGTGCTGTGTATGTTTTGGTACAGCACCGAGTCAGCCCCCCGGGAACATCATATGGAATTCATCCGACTCCAAGATCATACTGAACTGGGACCAAGTGAAAGCGCTGGACAACGAGTCAGAAGTGAGAGGCTACAAAGTGAGTATTCTGTTAGCAGAGGCAGCTGGGTGGCACTGCCCTGCACCACCTCCCTCACTACCCCCTGGTCCTGCAGCCAATCCTCACTGAGCTTCAGCTGTCGCTGGATTCTGGTATTGGGCTATAGGGAATGCTTCCCTGAATCCAGCGTCAAGTTGGGGTTTGTAGTAAGACCAGACAAGGTGTTCTTCATGGTACTTGCATGGTTTCCTGGGTTAAAACTGGACCATTCCTCCAGAAACATAGGCCATACCTGAATGGAGTGAGCACGTTCTGCTGGATGCTCACCCTCGCCCCAGCGATGCTCACCCTGTGAGCACCCGTGCAGGGGTCAGCCCATGGACCTTCACTTGCTCCTTCCCTCCAAAGCTCCCACCTGCAGGACTGCTCTCCTGCCTTGGGTGGAAACCTTCCAAAGGCTGCAGTTGACTCCTTAATTGCAGGTAAATAAAATGCTTTTTTAATAGCTCCCATTTTCTTCAGAAAGCAAAGCCAAAAGGAAAAGAAAGAGAATCCTCATTAGCGGCAGTTCTAATAGGGTATAATTTAACTAGAGAGAAATCTTGGGAAGAATTCAGCTCCATCGCCTTACACAGGGGTTTAATTTGGCCCAAAGAAGACATCAGTGTGCAATTGCCAGCCGTCGCCTTGAGGGTTGAGTTGTGCAGACATTTTCCACCAGAGCTTGAAACGATGAAGAACCTGGACATGCTTCATATTTTGTTCCCAGTCTGAAATGCCGGTGGCGGCAGCTTTGTGAGCCTGTGCCAGCTCTCCTGAATGTCTGCACTAACTTTTAAGTATCTCTGGTGTGCTGTATCGGATTATCAAAAATAAGTAATCCCTCAGGGTTTTTAGTCAAAACCTCAGATGAACCTCAGCAGTTTGGACCAACTTTTCACTACGCATTTTAGGTCTGAAAATCAAATTAAGAAGTCAGTTGAATGAGGGTGAGAGAGACTCGTCACCCTGAAAAAGCAAACTCCATCTATGGGGTTTCTTAAAAGCCCACTTTTAACTTACTGTTAGGATCACCCGGATATATTGATTTCTTTCCTGAATCATACCAAAACATTTCCCATTTTTCTTCTCTTTTCCTGGAAACCTTAACATATTATGTCATGATTTATGGTCAAAATTAGTAGAATTCCCAGGTCGTGGAAGTAATTCAAAAAAGCTAATTATTCTGGGAAACCATTTATGGCACCACATCAAATACTCCAACCCAGTTTCCTGAAGAAACATAGAAATTTCTGGCTCTCTACAAAAGGCCTGGGATTTATTTTAGCTCGATTGAGGTAAAGATTTGCCGAGGGGCTCTGCCCAGATACCAGGGCTGTGTTCCGTGCTGCGCATCGGCATCACCCTCCTCCCAGTGTCACCTCCCCATCCAGGTACCGTCACCACTGTGCTGGTGTGGGTCCCCAGCAGAAACCCCTGTGGGGGTCCGCATGGCCCCTCCATGACCAGAGCCTGTGTCTGGGCATCAGAGGTGGGGAAAGCGCAGCGGCAAATTTAGGGCAGCGGCCATCTCTGCCATTTCTGCCTCCTCTTCTCCCTCCCCTTCGCCACAGGTTTTGTACAGGTGGAACCGGCAGAGCAGCACATCCGTAATAGAAACGAACAAAACCTCCGTGGAGCTCTCCCTGCCATTCGACGAGGACTACATCATCGAGATAAAGCCTTTCAGCGACGGGGGCGACGGCAGCAGCAGTGAACAAATCCGAATTCCAAAGATATCAAGTAAGGACGGGAGGAGCCGGGCTCGGTGACCGCTCCTGCTGCTGCCGAGCGGCGGGGAGGCAGCATCCCCAGCTCCTACCTCCTCACCCACTAGCAGGGCAGGGCAGACCTGCTTCACCCCACTCACCGTCTGTGTCTACAACTGGGATGAACCAGAGCCTTGAGGCTGTGCTGGGGCAGCTGTAGGTCTGGCCGTGTCCCAGGCAGGAAGCCGAAACCCAGCCTTACCCAGGACCAACAGTCATTCCAGCACACGTTTCTGATTTCATCCTGAGTCAAGATTAAACCATAAGAAACGACATCAGAAGTATTTATATTTCTATTTGGGATTTCTAGACACTTTCCACTCTCCTACTTCCATACTCATATATATGTTGAATATATTGTTTCACTGCAATTCGCTATAACAAAATACAAAATGCGGTGTTCAGAGGCTTTTAAATTTATAAGGCTACTGTATAGCCACATTCCATTGTGTGTTGGATGCATAAATATTTATTTAGGGAAATGAGGTTGTGTGGAAGAACAAACAGAAAAGAGAGTGTTTTATTGCACAACATTGCTTTTGCAAAATCTCCATGTCCCATCTTCCATTAATAATGCCACAGTTTATAAGCTGCTTTAAATCAGGAGCCTCCGCAATGCAGGAATATGGCATTAAAATTACAGCAATGTAAAAACCCCTGAGTGAGATCAGAATTATCTCCACCATAGTCGCACGCTGTGGCTACATAAACCATACAGAAGAGTTTAATCAGCAGACACAGGGGAGCGAAGGGGAGCAGGGACACGTGCCAATTCCTCTTTGGCTCAATGCATGGGCCACAGAGCAGGTCTGCGGCTCCTCCAGGATGTGGGTCGTGCCCTAAGTAACAGGTTGAGTATAGTGCAGGTGTAAACAAAAATTGTAAGTAAACAGGTTGTGAAGTAATGTAATTGTAAAAGTAGCCTCAGCGCAACAGCAAATTTAGGTTAAACCAAGAATTCGGCTAGAGAGGTGGAACCCAGGGAACAGGAGCAGGAGGAGGGGGCCGCACATGGGGTCCGACCTCCCCGGGAGCCACCTCCACTTCACCGGAGAAACAGAATTACAGTCAAAGGGGGGAGGTTTGGGTTAATGAACGCTGCTCTCCTCACTCGTCTTCTCCCCCTCTTTCCTTTGCGCAGATGCGTACGCGAGAGGATCCGGCTCTTCGACCTCCAACGCCTGTACGCTGTCGGCCATCAGCACAATAATGATATCGCTCACAGCTCGCTCCAGTTTATGACAAAAATTACATAAAGGACTCCTTGTTTATAATATAAGCAACATTTAGCTAGTTGTTTTGAAGACACCCAGTACTAAGTAATATTGTGGTTTGAGTACATCTTACTACTGGAAAAATGTTTATGCTTCTTTAGGAATGGCATTATACAGTACTTCCTCAAAGCAAATATAGCTTTGTCTGAAGTTTCCTTGGAAACTCTGCAATGCACTGAAAACATCTGTAATATGATGTTACCAAAGCAGTTTACATATGTCCTTATATGCATATTTTTTATTATATATTTAGTGTTTTATAGAATTTTTTAAAGTTAACATATGATGTAGATATTAATTTTTCCTCTGCTATAAAATGCTATGGACGACATTATCATGAAAATATTGTTTGGAATTTTTTCCTTTACGACTGAGAGTTCAAAGTTGTTCTTAGTGAATTGGCTGCGATTTCACTGTACAGTTTTACAAGGCTACACAAGGCAGAACTGCTCCAGATCGGGTCCGTGATGCGGCTGTATTTAAACGGCAGTTACGATGATTCTGGTGTTAAATCAAGCGCTTAGAACACACACAATGTTACATTTTATCCAGAGGTCTAAGCAAGACAAACTCGAAATACTCAGTAAGAACATTGTAATCTTGAAAAAACACGTGCATTTTGGTTGTTTGTGGACTACAGGACACGTAGCGAATATTCTGGCGTCACGCAGCAAGGGTCCATTTTTACTGTCTTGAAATAGCTTGGTCTTTATCATAATTAGCATTAAATTGGGTGGAATGACGGTACGGCAAAACTGCGACCTCTGCCTCTAGCGACAAAAAGGGACAGGTACCGGAAGGAGCGAGCGAACGACGCGGTTCTCACCTTTGGGTGTAAACCTGGCTAAATCCACCTCGCTTTGGGGGATTTTATTCCGGGAAGATGAGCGTACAGCGACTCTGAGACGTAAAACTGCCCTGGGTTCGTTGTCCGAACGCGCGCTTGCTTTCCACGTGCATCGGAACATAACTCATCATCCTTCCTAACTCCACTGGACAGAAAACGCTTGGGAAATCTGCTCCGAACCAAGCGCCGGAGGAGCCGTGCCAGGCAGCGGGCAGCAGTCAGGGCTCCCGCCGAGGTGCAGGGTGTCCGCGGGGAGCTGGGATCTCCCGGTAGCTCTCTGCGCGGCAGTCTGCGCCTCTGGAGAAACTCCTCATCGGTGCCTGAAGGCAAGACAGAGTCACGCCGGGAAATGGGAGTATCCACAGCGAAACCATTCTTCTTCAGAGGAGGACTGTTTGTTACTACGGGGTAATTTTGTAAGTTCACTCAGATGGGAAAACGCTAGTAAAAGGCAACGGGATTTTCTATAAAATTTTCAAGTTTAAATGCGCTGCAGTGGTTTATTTATTTTTTTTTTTCCTGATAGCTTGAATTTGCCTGTAACTTGTCTTTTTTGCTTACAAAATAATACAGCTAACTTTTAGACCTTCTAAATATATTTATTCAGTAACTCATAATCAGGATTCCACTTGTGTAAAAGTCAGGGGTGTTGACCAGAGAAATATTGTCAGTATTTCAAGCTGTGTTCCTTTCTTAGTTTGATATGGTTACTTCTATGTAAAAAAAAAAAAAAAGCCAAAACAAACAAAAAAAAAATCCACAAAAAAACCCTTAAGAAAAATGGAAAAAAAAAAAGCTTCTGTAGTTTTCTCCCCAGTGTAAATGATATTTATCAGTGATCTAGCAGATGTAATCTTTTTTTAAAGGTATTGGTAATAAATATTCTGTCATTTGTAAAGATACCTGTCTTCCAGGGGCGTTCTTCCTCCACGGTTTCCTTTTACCTAGTGACAAATTTCCCCGTGGCGTTAGGCAGCGCCTGCTGAGATTGTCACTGATGCGAAGATACAAAATAGAAAGGTCGAATTAAGTCGAAACTTTGTAGGGGCAGAAAAAAAAAAAAATCCATTGATATGTCTCTGGTCTTATACTGCTACCAAATCTGGCAAAAATAGAAATATCTGCGTGGGTGAATTTGGGGTGGCAACGTCTGTTTATGTAGAGTTGTGACCTTTCCAAGCTCATGTGGGCTGGTGCCGTTGGAGTGGAGCCTCTGCAGCCTGGGAAGCCCCGAGTGAAAAAGAAAGGGGAAAACCAAAGGAAAAGACCAAACTGGCACTCAACTGTCCTGGTGACTGACCGTGGCCACCGCAGCCGACCGGGAGCGGGGTAGGCGGCAGCAGCTCCACGCACGAGCTGCCGGCCAGCGGGCAGACGAAGAGCGGAGCATCGCAAGCCGCCTCCAGGTACGGCACTGCTTCTCTGGTTATCCTCGTGGATTTCTGAGGGGGTTTGGGGTCACTGTTTGAAATCGCGAAATCCACCAAACACGCTTTTCCTAATCTGATTTTCAGGGGTGGCAGCACAGGAGTCGTAGGATTGTGCCACTTCTGGTTGCTCCGCGTTTCAGAGGAGCCATCCTGAGCTTCGCAGTTGATGAAGCTTAAAAATAGAATGGTCCAATAACATAAATCTGTTATTAAACAGGAAATTTAAAATTGCCATCTCCAGAGGGGGTGAGGGGTGTGCTCCTGCCGCTGCCTGCGCGGAGGAACATGCTGGGCTTAAAGAAAGAAACCCTCGGAATAGATCTTCCTGCGCGCTCTGGGCACAAAATGCGTAGCTCTGATGTAGGAGTGTGGGAACGGCTTCACCGGCGGCACGGGCTGGCGTAAGGCGGCAAAACGTGACATGCAGCCCTGAGCGTGGCATCTCCCGGCCCTGGAGCTGACGAGTGACACGTGCCAATGACAGCAAATTGCCTGGGAGGTACTGAACGTGCTCCCTTTTCTCTCTTGCTGCCCGAAATGAATCCTGTTTGCTCCAAGTGTGAGGAAGCGACTCGGACAGGAATTGCTTTCCCTGTCCCACACGGGTGGCTCTGGAGTACAGGTGAGGTTCCCCCACCACGCTCCTGGGCTGCCAGGAGGGGCTGGACCCAGGGCCCGGCTGGGCAAGTGAAGACCCTCCTCATACTTTACACCAGGTCAGCTTTATTTACTAGCGTGTGCAACATCTGTGACAGCTTTCTCATCCATCCAGCCCTGGCTGTCACCAAGGGAACACATCCCCCATGGAAGCACCGAGGACCTGATGTGCCCTTGCTGATGAGATGAACATCCAAACGGGTTTTCTCATCGCCACCAGCTCGTTGCTGCTGTTGGCGTTGTTTTCCTGTGACGCACATCCTTACCCGTGATGCAGGAAAGCAAATGCATTATGTTCCCCCCACCCCATGCCCCGGGAACGCCTCGGCTGCCCCTGCCTTCGACAGTCGGAGCTGAGCGCTCACGCACGTGCTTTCACATGGCCGAATGCACAGCTCAAATGCAAAATACACACTGTTCTCTGCAATATCCTGCTATTAATGGGGATGAAATTATATTTAGAAATCTTATTTATTAGGCCACTTGAAGGCATGACATAAAAGACATTCCAGTAAATGAATTCTCAGTCTTAATTTTAGGATTTTACTAATGAAACTCTGATTTTGGACTGTTAAAGCTGGGCACCTCAAATCCATTAAAATCACATGAAGGAGAGACATTTGCGGCACAAACACTGTTATATTAATGAGCTACATTAATTTTGATGGAGCCATGCTATTTCACCCAGATCAGAACTGGCTCATTTGTTACAATTATTTTTAGTCTGTAGCATGTGGGAACTCCATTATATGAGACAATTTCCAAACAATTTACTTGCTGGGTCAAATCTTTTCTTTTTATTCTTTGCTAATGCACTTAACCCCACCTCTGGCCGGACAGACCGTTTCCTGGAAGTAGACGGGACTCTGCAAGAACAGGAGGACATCGTGGTCCACAGGCAGAGAGGTCAAAGCCCGAGACGTTCTAGTGGTTTCAGGCAGGAGGTTTATTTGGTAATGCAGATTACACAACGCAAGTCAACAAATCACAAACCAAAACGACGCTGTCTCAAACCCAGTTTGTTTAAGACAGCGGAAAAAAAACAGGTTGCAATATTGGGATTGCATCTTCAAAATTACCTGGAGGCAGCTGAAGCTGCCCCTGAAGGAAGAGCCCAGCTCCTTGCGGCTCAGAAAGATGCTTAAGAGCACCAAGAGGTCCTTGGCACATTTCTATAATTACAGTACAGTTGAAAATGCTGCATTCCAGGCTGTGTGTTGTTTTTTAGGTGCAAGTGAGGAAGTTTATCAGTTTTGTGCCATTTTTCCCCCCACCCCCCTTATGCTTTACTCTCTTGTGCCAGGAAGCACAAACAATCCCCTTCTTGCTCTTTTGCAGATGCTGCCAGCTGATGTCAAAGGCAAGAGCCTGCAAAGGAGCTTTGGACCGAAATGAGCCAACAGCAAATCTCCTGTGCCTCCCCCTGCCACGGCCTCCAGCGAGACCCCAGGTGGGCAGCCAGGCGCTCTTTCATTCCCTCGTTCAGGAGAAGGGATTGTAAAAAAACACAGGCAAAGCCCTCGCTTTCGACTGCAAATGGGGTCTCGCAGCACCCGAACAGCCATCTCGGCTGGGCACTGTGATCCCCACGCAGGCGTCAGCCATCGCAGCTCTGCCGCCTTCATGCAGCCAAAGGCTGGGGGCATTTAAGCCCCGGGGAAACCAAGATATTAAAAATGCCTATTCCTTCTGCAAACAGTGCGACTCTTACAAGAAGGAAGAAAATAACCAGAAGGAAAAATGAACTCCCCCAAGCCAGGAGTGGCATAAGCAGCAAGGACTCCTCTGCGTGCTGGACAGTCAGGACACCCAAGGTGAAGCGTGCAAGCAGGCATCAGGCTATGGTCAATCTTTTGTCTACATGGCCATGAAGCTACGTAAGCTTAGCCATTTTTACCAATATCCTGGAAGTTCACGGGAAAAATCTGAGAGTAGGACTGTTCTCTGCCCTGGGTCTCACCATGTGCCTGGCACAGCAGGGTCCAGACTGGAGCAGCCCCCAGTAGCGGGCAGAGGGGCTTGGAGGGGGTCGGTGCTCTGCGGGGGTTGCTGAGGGCTCTTAGTTGCCAGTGGCTTGTGAGCAGGACACTCCTGCCAGTTTTTTGCAGTGTTTCATAGCTGCTTCCCCAGATGTTTTTTTCCATTCACAAGCTCTGAATTTACTGTTTAAACGGTGCTCCTTGCAGGCCTGCAGTGCACACACCCCTGGCCACCTGCCAAACCTGCCACAAACTCTGAGATTTGGGGAGTTGTGCCCGTGGCAGCAAGGTGCCAGCTGCAGGCATGCAAATAGCAAGGCGGTAAGATACCTGTGTGTACAAAAGTAACAAGGCAAAGTGCTAGCTGTGTGAACAAAAATAACAAGACCCTAATTGTACAGCAGCTGCATAAGCAAACTAACCTTCTCTTATTTAAACAGCCTACAAAATCCAGAGGCTTTTGGGGTTTATGAAGTCCTACAAGTGAGACAGCCCTTTCCCAACACCCAAAGTTGGGACTATGTTTAGTTAAAAAGCAAGTAAGTACCGTTTTGCAGTACAAGAGGGATGCTGCCACGTTGGGCACAGCCTGGCCAGTGCACTGTTCAGTCCCCACACAGAAGCGGTCCGGCTGCATGGCTCACAGCTCACCACAGCACAGCCAGTCACTCCCTTCATCAGTGAACTGCATTTCCAGGGAGGTTATTCGGGTTATTTGCTGAGCTCACACTATTCCATCGCAAAGTGTGCGTCCCCACTCTCACGAGGGACGTGCTGTAGCCATGCAGCACCTGGGATGACAGCCCTGGGGTGCTGTACAGCCTGGTTTACTCCTTTCCTAGTACCTGACCCACCCTGGTCACTGCCAGGGACCACAGCTGTGTACTTTGCTGCTACACACAGGGCTGTGCCAAGTCCCAGGTTGCATTTTGGATCTTGGATTGTCAGCGGTATTTAAAACAAAACAAAAATCCAAAAGATTAAGCTGCCAACCAGAAAAAAAAAAAAGACATTAGCTCTTTCCCAGCATGTTTTTTTCATACACAGCCCTTGTACCGTGTACTTACATCCTGCTTAAACTGGGCCTTTTTGTTTATGATTACACAAGGCACCTCGTGGAAGCAAGTTCCTCCTCCCCTGCTGGAAACGCCATCGCTGCGGAGGTGACACAAAGCCCGCTCCAGTGATTCTGGGTGATGTGCCGAGGCCTCACCAGCCCCACAGCCTCTCAGAAGACAGAGTCGTCGAGGGCACTGCAGTAAAAATCTTCAGCGAAGCTGCCGAACTCGGTCTCCGTCTCACTGGTGCAGGTGCGTGCTCTCTGGAAAGCAAACATCGCATTTCACTGGTGAGCTAGCAGTAAACTGGGGTTGTCAACTAAAGCTCAGGAAGTCACAACGTACCACGTGAAGCCTGTGTTGAATACTTGTTATGAAACAAATGCTGCAAAGCCCTCGTTTAACATTTTGCAAACCGCTGCATTTCAAGTTGGAGCGTTTAAAGAGGGATTCACCCAAAACGTTTAGTGAGGTAAGAAGGAGCATGGGGTTCAACAGAAGAGTTTCACCAGAAATTTCATTCCCAATGAATTTCTCAGGGGGCTGCTCATCGATCGGGCCAGCAGCCCACTGCACCCACAAATTCCCTTTGTGGAAATGGAAAAGAGTTGACCACAGCCGCCCACCACACAGCCCTCTGTAGCCAAGGACAGAGAGCCCTGGGAGGAGCTGGAGGGTATGTTACGAGGCATGTGAATTTTTCTGGATAACCAGCAGCAAAGCCTGCTTGTGAGGCCGGATCCTGACCCCTCGGTACAGAGCAGAACAGGGTTGGCTCGCAGAAGGCAGCCCGCAGGGGTGGCAGGAGGCAGAGCTGCTCCTCAGGGCACAGCATGGTTCCCACGCTGCACGGGGCTTTCATCACCTCGCCCCGCTGTTTACACCACGAATTTAGGAACTGAATGCCCACAACAAACAGCTGCTGGGGGTTTCACTCTCCCAGGTGATCTCAGCAGAGACACTGGGGCTGTCTCCTCACCAGTGCCGTGTCCTCACCAGTGCCACCTCCCTTGCGCCGCAGTGCCAGCAGCAAGCCTCCAGCCGGTGCTGCCTACCCACACCGAGCTCACTTTATTTAAACGACTAAGCACAAGGCAGTCCTGCTTTTGGGAACGTGAAACAGCCTTTGTAAGCTCACAGGTTTTATCTGCAGTGTTAGTATTTGCTATTTCTTATATTCCTATTTGTGATATCCTAAGTCCTGTTATTTTACACCAGTGACTTTAATTAAAAACAAACATTATATGATAATCTTTTAAGCCTGTTTCCTTGACCAGATCACGGAATAAGAACAATAGCCAAAAAATCAAACCCCTTAGAAAAGGGGACAAATTAAAATCAAGTTACTAAGCAGCACTTCCCTTGAACAGACAACAAGGAATTTTATCTTATCTCTGAGGCAAATGTATTTATCAGGAAGTAAAAGCAAACATAATAAGGCTTAAGGCCAGCTTAACATTAGGACCAAAACATTTCCCATTGTGAGGTTCCACCAAATAAATCAGCTCTGCAGGAGTCACCTCCAGTCCCAGTCAAGGCAGAACTATCTGCCTGGTTGTGCTGGGTGGAAGGAGCAACTGCACTGCGTTTCTGTACAAAAGGCAGAGCCGTAGGTACGATACCCTGTGCCCCAAATTTGTTGCATATTAGAAAAGCACTTGGCAATAGCACTTAATCCTTTTGTTTGTTTTTAAACCACTCTCCAAAACAGTTCATCTACAAGCAAGGCCATATCCAGAGCTACTCCAGGCTGGGACCTGTCCTCGCAGAGGAGGTGGAGACACAGTCAGGTGAGAGCCACGATTGCAGGAACAGCTCCACAGATGGCTAAATTCAATGGCTAGCTTGATGTTATAGTCCTCGTCAGGGCTGTGCGTATCGTTACGTTAACTGCACCCACGAATTTCCCACTTGGCATGTTCTGCACAACATATTTCACAATGTAGCCCACATTTTAAATGGATGTTAGAACTGGTCAAAGTGGTCAAAAGGCTTTAATCGAGCAATAACAAGCTATATGCTGCCAGCCTTACCAGGAAAGGGCAGCACACAAACACAAGCATTCCTTCTAGTCAAAAAAATACAGAGTGACTAAAATGTTATTTTACCTCGTAGTCATTTGGGAAGGGATCTCTGAATTTGTTGCTGGGTGTTGGAATTGGTGGAAACAGTTTACTCCATACGTGGTTTCTGCAAAAAACAGTAGTGAAAGGATGTGAAAAAATTGCTTCCTCTGATGGATGGCATATCCAACAAGCAGCATGTGTTCAGCCCCACGAGAAGGCACGTCTCCTTGCACTGCCAGCCCTCCTGCCCCACTCAGTCATCGGCCTCTGACAGCTGTAGCAGGTTCAAAAGGGGTCAAAGTAAAGGATAATGGTCCACCCACGGACAGCCTGAGGACTGGGCAGGTGTGCCATTCCTACCAGGACACTGCTGGACCCTGGGGACATGCGGATGGCAAAGAGGCGGTGAGCTGACACTCTCCCTCATCAGCCTCTTCCATCGCAGCCACAGCAGAGAGCTGGGACGCGAGGTCCAGTCCAAGGGGGCACTGCCACAGCTTTAACAGCCAGCAATAGGCCTGTCTTTGAGAGAAATTAATTGCTCTGATCTGTCTGTTCGCACTCATGTTCCTCCCAAGGGCTGTGTTGTCATCTGCTTTGTTTGGACATGCAAGACAGGCTGCCTCTTGCTCAGACTTCGGTTTCTGGACATAATCTGCCCGTGTTTCGTGGTGCGAAAGCAACTGCAAATAATTGTGTGCCGAGGGAACAAGGAGGAGACAAGGAACGGGACCAGAGATGGCTGACAGCAAACGGTTCTGCTTAGCAGTGCAATAACTCATCCTGCTAACAGCCTTTGAGATACTCTTTTCTTGTCTGACACTCTTGAGTCTGGCCCAAGCACACAGGCACATGTGTTTTTGTGATAGCAAGTGCTGCAAGTGAACTTTTTCTTGTCTCTGATATATCCCAGAGTACAGACATCATCTATCTGTTGCTCAAATGCACTCACTATCTCTACCCCTGGATAGCATGATCTCCAAATAGGGCCAGATTTTAATGGGAACTTGGCCTGAGTGTAGATTATAGAACTTAGCCCAGAATTAGTATGGGCCACCTGTTCTGTGTAGGCTGATATCCATGAAGCAGAGAAGTGGCCGAGCTGGAGCCCTAGCTGCACCTCTCCTGTACCCTCGGTGCTGGGACCAAGGGCAGACCTGCTCCTCTGCCCCGGTTATTTTGTGGCAGTGTTCCTGGTTGATGTCTGGTTAGCTGAACGCTTATCTCCTTATGGCTACTCTCTTCCAAAATCTGAGTTCTATCAAGTTTTCTTTTAATCTATTATTACTCCTCATCAGGGAGGTGGCTGGCTGCAGAGGACAAGTCAAGCTGTGTGGTCAGTAACGTGGCAGTGGTGTAACTCAGGAGTGGGACCAGGATGAGTGCCAGCATTATCACTCCAGCACCTGGCATCATCTCTACTCTTCCCAGCTTTCCTGCTAAGGGTTAGGTCTTTGTGACATGATTTCACCTCTATCTTATTGCAGCTCTGAGCGTGGTTTTGGTTTGTGCTATTGCTGTGCAGTGTAACCAACAAGATTTGGGTTTGTTTGGAATTGGCGCATTTCTAGTTGGGCTGTTTGTCAAGAAAAGATTTTGATGGAGCCATATCAAAATTATTTATTGAGTCAGCAAAAAGCATAAGTTACATGTCGCTTCTGGAACGGAAACACTTAAGGAGGGGTGCACAAATGCCCAACAGAATGAGGCAGAAGCACACTTGTGTTCATGGGGCTGTTTGCCCCTCAGGTGCAAGAGCCTGCAGTGAGGCGTTGGTGGGGGTGGCGACACTGGTGCCCTCAGAACGGTCCTGTTCCTTTTTGCAGGGCACTGAAAAGTTGGAGGTATGTGATTAAATATCTTGTCACAAAAAGTGTTCCAGTTATCTCTGCTTGTCTGTACTTAGGTTAGAACATGGCCCTTTCCATTAGTGCTGCTGGGACCTTCAGGCTTTGGAAACACCCCACGGGACCCTCATGCCTCAGCTCGGTGTTTCAGAGCCTCTAGCTATTGTGCTGTGCCTGTCTTTCTGAAATATGCCACTTTTCCCACAGGCTGTGACATGAAAAGGCCAAAGATAAATAAAGAGAAATAAGTAAGAGAACAACTTCTTCTTTTCCCTCTTGTAACCGCTATGATGAGACTGATAAAGTATTTGTTTTCACAGTATGTCAGAGTACCTTTTCCAGCGTCTTGCCTCTCCCGAGATTCCCCCTGACATTTTCCAAATGACCTCCCTGTGGCTGTTGATGGCTGGCCGTGGATTGGAATGGGGTGCAGAAGAGGGAGGGGTACCTGCTGGAGGCCAGGATGACCACATTGATTTCAGGATATGGAGGGCTGCTGACTGTCCTCATGTCAGCTGAGTGGCGAGCGGCTGGGAGCCAGTTATTAACTACACCCCCCTGTGGGCTCACCTCCAAGGCACAGCCTAAGAAAGTACAGACGATGCTCATTCATAAGGACAGAGGGCAAACTAGGAAAACATTCAAGTGTGTTTTTTATCAAGGCAGTAACCCCATCAGCTACAGCAAGTGAGTGAAGGGAAAAGACTATCCGAACAGTCCCAAAGGGCTACTTTGCCTTGAAGCATTTCTTCCAAATGGTGGTCTGTATCTCTGATGCCTGCAATTGCCAGGAAGTACATAAAAAAATTTATAGAACTCTTTGCTATAATGAAATTCCTTATAATGTCTTCAAATTGTAAGGAATTTGAAATGATTCTGTGGCTTGAATTGCATAGTACACTTCATGAATTTTCAAGAGCAGTAAAAACTGAGAGTATTAATGAAACTGTGATCTAGGGAACCTGTTCTATTTTTCTTTTTTGATATCTGCAGATACAACAAATGAGCAGACTGAGCACTGCATTTCATCTTCTTACGCTTCCCACCTCCTCCCAGGGCAGGCTGGAGGATTAGAGAAGTGGCAAGGACACTGAGCACGAAGCAGCTTGGGAAGGGTGGAGTAAAGCTAGCAACTTCATGAAATTCAGTGCAGCAGGCAGATAAAATTTTAATCACTTTGGCAAAGATGGAATGTAATGAGCCTTTGGGTGCTAGGGAATTATGTACCAGCCAGGCAGAGAGAAAGTCCTAGAAACAATCAACGTAGCATCAAGCAGGTGAACCTGGAAAAGTTAGCTTAAATTTGTCTAATGCATTAAAGTTCATAAAATGCATCAGTACTGCATCCTCAAGCTGATCCTTGAGCAGAAGTCTTCCCTTATACCTACTTCTCCCCCTTTATCTGTTTCAGGACCTCCGCAGGGGATAACTGTGTAATATCCAAATACTTGCAGAACTCCACAGGAAAACATGGAGCGGTATGACTGCTACAAATCAGTGTTGGAACTAATGGTGGTGGTGTTTTGCTGTCCCAAAGAGAGAGAGCTGATGAAGATGAGGCTGGAGCAGTGGAGGAGATACGGCTATATGCACAGGTCAATCCATAAAAGAATCAGTGATGTGAGTGAGAGCAGTTTAGGGATTTCCACCAATACGTCAAGGCTGCATAGCTGGGAACAAGTGCATATGAAGCACAATGTGAATAAACTGTCTGTGGAGTTAATCTATCTTGTTCCAAAAAGGATTGCTTATTGCAACCTGCTCTGTTAATTCAATTGACTTAAGAACAGGTTATCATAGACACCAGACACTTCAGGGAGAGTTAATAACAGTTATTCTAATATAACATTCCTGTAGACAAGCCCGTTATTTGATAAAGGAAATGTGGTATGGAAAGGAAAATAGCCAAGGATACATAAGGATGACCAATAAATTAAAAGGCATTAAAGAAATTAGTAAGAAAGTAGCAGAGTTGAGAACAGCATTTACATTACTGGGAGCCGTGTTTATTGTGGAATGATAATTGCTGCTTGTTGCACGTTTCAGGGGAGAAGCTTGTAATTACACTGATTATTTAATTCTTCACATATGACTTGACTAGTCATATCTACCAAAATCCAAAGTGTATCTGGGTTTCTCCACTGCACACTTCAGGAAATTTGGCTATACTGCATCTGTTTTTACTACATGGCATCCACAGTAATTAAATATAAACTAAACAAATAGTTCAACAACTCCAAGCAAACAAAAGTTCAATGCACTTGTTCCTATTAAGAGGTCAAGAGGAGCAGCAGGCACAAAGGCACTGAATTTTTACCTCTTCAGAGCATTTAACACACTCTTTGATGTCAACTGAAATTGAGTACATGCCCAGGGCCCAGTACAGCACGAATGTCTGCAGGCTGAAGTAAGCAAGGCTAAGAAAATACTAGCCTGCACTTCTGAGATGTGAAAGATGCTCTCAGCAGCTTTCACCAGGGTTAAAGGCAGAGCCCTCCTGTGGAAATCACTGACCCACTAGACTCATTTAAGTGAAGAAACAAGATAAGGACAAAGAGATTAACAAATTTGCCTCACTCCGTATATGGTTTTGTAGTGTAAGATTAAATTGAATAATCCTTTTACCCACCAATTTTGCTGAATGTTATTATTGGTAATTAATGAGGCTGATTATTACTTATTTAGTACTCATGCTTTGTATAATTATGCTTGAATACCAAACTCTGCCCTTTCTTAAAATTAAGCAAAGCTTGTAACATCCTCCCTTCAACACTTGCTGAACACGTAGTCTTTGGTCATACTGTAATTAAAAGCAAGACAACGATACTTACATTTTGCATATTATAGCAACAAGCAAAGTGGACGCACAAAGTACAGCAAGAATCCAGGCTACGGAATTCTCCAGTTTGTTTTGCCCTGGATTTCAAGAAAAAAAGAAATTAAATATATTACTTTAGTGCAGATTATTTTAAACACGCTCTCGCAAAATATGTCATTGGCTGTTTTATGTGATTATATTCAGATCACAAATTAGCACGCAAACAATGAAGACTTTGTATGTAGAATTAGAAACAAAACATAATGTTCAAGAACAATTTCCAGGAAACTGGCTTTCTAATTTCTACAATAAATTTCTTTCATCTTGTTGGGAAGGAGAGAAGAAGCTGAGAAGCTTGAGGAGCCAGGCCCACCAGAAGGACGATAGGATCCGTTAGCTGCCATCCCGAGACACGCAATGCCACGTGGCCAGCACATGACTGGTACTCAGCAAAGACACTTTGCTGATAATCTCAGGCACAAACAGTTTGCTTTCCATTAAACAGTTCTTCATTTCTGTTAATCCTTTCTAGCCAGAACTGGATTGCTCCGGCTTCATAAACTAGCCTGTAAAATAGACATCAACACTCCCTGTTTTACTTGTGAGCTGGCCGCTGATACGTTTCTTCAGGAAGAATTTCTCTGCCGCCTCTGCCTGTGAGCAGACAACAGGTATTTCTGTCAAGGTCCATGCCTGTGTTTTGAAAAAGCACTGCGCAGTGACCACGACCATTATTTTGTGCCGCATTATGCCATATAACAAAGACATTTACATTGAACTGTGTTTACAAAAGGCCACCGAGTCCGTGTGCGCTTATGATAACAACCTGTCCTACTCAAGGTGTCAGCGCTGCCATTACCAGGTAATTGAAAGGACATAAATCGGCCAGTGGCGGGAGTGTGGGGTTTATGGGTGCTGCAAACAAAACAATATCCAATTCTGGCTGGATTTGTTTCTGAGAAACGAGGAGCTGAGCCTCCTGTCTCCACTGACAGCTGCGGTTGCATGGCAGTGCCCGAGAGCAGCGCGCGGATGATGGCAGGAGTAGGCCTGTGTGATCCGTCATGTGCCTTCGTACCACCCCGACGGGGGCATGCAGTCAACCTTGCAATTACAAATGGGTTAGGAGGGTTTATTTTGTCCCATAAACCAATTTTAAGCCTCCCAGTGTGAAGGCTGTGAAGCGGCCCGTTGGCTAAACCAAAAATGGCGGGGTCCTCAGTCTGTTTCATCTTGAATCGGTTGGTCCCAAAAAGTCATGAGCAGGCCACACTAAGTCTCGTTGCAACTGAGAGCAAGGTGTGGGAAAAGCAGCAACTGCAGAGGCCGTGCTGTGGCTCTGGGGACCCGCCTGGGGTGCTCCTCGGGCTTCTCTCCAAGACGCGCTGGAGGTACCAGGCCAGCCCTGCGCACCCCTGTGAACCAGCACGAGCCCATGCGCCTGCCAAGTGAGAGGTTTCCGCGTAATTCATGAAATGGAGGGAAGAGATGAACTTCCTGGGAGCCACCGAGCAAGGTAACAGCAACGCTACTCAGACTGGCTGGTACGTACTGAATCCCAGCGACTTCCGCAGTAACCTTTATTGTGTCGATGAACTGCAACAAGCCTCTAAAAACCCTTTTCATAGAAAACTGAAAAGTGGACCCGTCCTTGGATATTTTTGAGATTTAAGTAAAATTTTATGGAAGACTAACTTTTTTTTTACCATCAGAATGAATTTTCCATATTTGATATGTGCAGCGTGTGAGTAGAGGCATCTGTAAGCGTGATGTTTCCATGTTCCTCGGTCATCATCATGCTGCTCAGCCGAGAAAGCTCCAAAATTGCTCCAGCGGACAGAGAGGGACCCTCAAATCTTTCAGCCTTGCTGGGAAAGCAGAATCAGGACAGCACAAACGTGCTGTGAGGTACTTCTTAGCCCCCAGCCTGACCTGTGGGTCTTTTAAACTGTGAACCCTGGCAGCTGTAGCCCCACAGCTCGTAGCCAAGCCTACTTGGCTGCACTAATAATTTTTACCCAGCTTGCTTTGACTGTAAATGCTTCTAAACAACCTTTTAGAGATGGCTGGTATCGAGGTGCCGTTTTACAGCACCAGCTTTGGCAGCATGTGGCTACATTTCACAGGGCTTGATCAGCACAACCCAAGAAAAGGATCCAGAATCGTGTTTCAGTTTTTAACAAAGTTGGAGGATTACTGTTACAAGGTGGGCGGTCTAGGCTGGTTTTTTTTTTTCTCAGGGTATGGGCTCAGAAGAGGTCTACTGGTCTTAAAGTTGGCCTTATATTTTCCAGAGAGTTGCATGAGGCTAATAAACAGGCACAGTTTTTAATTAATGAGATATTTGGTCAGCCCCCACCCTCCCTGGCCCTACCCCAGGTGAGCGGTTGGGTTGCTGAGCCTTTCTTCCCAAGGGCTAGTCAGTGCCATGGAGACAGGTGGGAAGGTCAAGGGGATGTGTTAAAGTAAGGAGGCAAAACACCAGCTGCTTGGCATTCACTAGCAAATAGCTGTGAGAGGGAAGTGTATAGTAAACAGGAGAGCGTATGGGACTTTTTTTTTTTAAGTGAAAACCAGGAAGTGAAGAAACCCAAAAGATAAGAGCAGAGAAGGATGTATAAGAAGAAACAGTTGATAACGTGCCGTGATAAGTAAACTGTTATTTCCAGAAAAACATGTTCAGCAAGCAGGAAATACGGAACAAAGTGGGGCACATTATCATGTTCCAAAGATACTAAAGCTATGGTCTTTTTTTTAACCTCAACCTGTACGAGTGCAGAGAGCTCCAATAAAATAATAGCTGACATGTTGACTCATATTAACTTCCAGAATGAACATCACAATGCATGCCAGGGAAACATGTAAAAACTAAGGAACTAAAAGGCCTTACCTAGGATTTAAGCCTTAAGCTAGTTTAAAGCAGTCTCTGAAAACATAAGCATGTAAAAACAAAACACTGTCTAAAAATCCCCTCATGTCCAAAAGTTTGTTTGGGAGACACTTTTTTTTTTATATAATTTCAGTGGAACACAGATTTAAATCCCCTGGGCATTAACAATTCCGTTCCTTTTCTTCTCATACCTATTTTCCTAGCTTGTGTTAAAATTACTTGGTGTTGTGCATGCTCATGATTAGGCAGAATTTGCTTTCCAGCAATGGAATAATATTCATTACAAGACAGAAGCATATCATTCTTACCAACATAAATAATTTCACTCCAGTCACTCCAAAATCCTCTCGTACAACATATGTGATGATTAGCCCTTATTTGTATGGAATACCTGCTGGTAACATCAATCGGTAATTGGAAGTCATTTGAGGATATTTTCAGTATCTGTTAGAAAAACAATATTGTACTGTTATAGATTACTGAAGACTAAACAGTTCAGAAAACAAACTTTAATTATGTTTATCTTTTTATTATTTTAAGCTCCTTTACTAGATTAACTGTGACCATCTGGCCTTGCTTTTGAAGTAAGATCTCTCTTTTTATAGGTGTAATTTCTCTCATAATACACCAATATTTCAGGGAAAATTCCTGAAAGATGTCTCATTGTTGCACTCTTCCTTAAGACACTGGACCTCCTTAAGACTTCCTTAAGATTGCTGGATTTTCAGAATTGTCCATGCTCCTACTGCCCAGATACAGAAAACTGAATGACTCAAATTTTTGTCCTTCCACTTTCCTAGGCCTCTATGGGGGAGTTTGTTGCAGATATAAACAATGTCCAGAAAAAGAAAAAAAATATTAAAATTTATGAGACTTTGGCTTTGCTGGACCCTAGTCACAAATGGAACACAAGTTTCACCAAAAGTCCATATTTTCAAGAAGGTACTAATAGCAGGTTTTATTTTAAATGTGTATAAATTTGTGACATATCCATGGATATGCAGACTTTTTCACTAGGTTGCATAAAGACAAGTGCTAGCTATATAGGGCAGTCAGCTCAGAGACAGGAACGCTATGTAATACTTGGGTATCAGCGAAGCAATTACCTGCTTGTTACCTGACTTCAAGTTGAAGAGGTAAAATTCGTATTCAAAACATTCTTTATCGAAAGGAGAAATTGGCTTCTCCCATGTGGCCAGGAGATCATTTTGCTCTAAGAATACAGTGACATTTCTGGGAACATTCACTTTCTCTACAAAAAGAAAACTGTACTGGTAAGTTATTTATAGAGCAAAGTTTGAATTATAACAATTGGAGCACTTTATAATCTGACAGTGTTTCCAAGTAGGATCTATAATCCTTGAATTGATTTCATATTTTGGACAGAAAATACAAGGATTTAGGAGAAATAACTATATTGGAAACAATAGTTAAGGCAAAACAGTTTTTAAAATTCACTTTAAAGTTTAGGAAAATTAGATTACTGGGGCAGGAATTCATTAAATTCATTTTCACAAAAGCATGAAATTTATGATACAAGAGTTAGAAAAACTTCTTTTCAGGAAAAAAAAGCATTTGTAACCAGGAAAGTTACTGAAAACTAGAGCAAATTCAAAGGAATGGATCAGCAGCTATTATGGGGATGATTTTCAAGAAGAAAATATGTCAAGTGTTTTATCTTAGTGAAGCCATGAAAAAGGGAAATGTTAGCTGTTTACAAAAAAGTGAAAGGAGTGGAATTAATGAAGGAAAAGAAATTATTTGGGTAGATAAAAAATTATAGACAGTCATGGCTGATACTACCTTTTATTTGACAAACTAGTGCCTTTCTTTAAAAGGACTTGGTTATCTTGTCCATTATGTCTCTTTTTCCTTTTAAAGAAAGATTGTAAAATAAAAGGCAGTAGAAACTGTACTTTAAGGTATATTGACTAAATCAACTAAAAATTAATATTGGAAAAAATGCTTTGGCTAACAAACAATAACTAATTGTATTTTTTTTTTGTCAGTCTATAATTTAAAATAAATTATTAAAATCAAAGCTAATTAAAACTATCCATTTCTGTCTCATTATCTCTTCCAATTTTATTAAGATGTCTATGCAAGTCCAGTACATACTTTCACCTGCATCAAGAACCATTCAATTCAGTAATATTCACTCACAAATCTTTTGAAAATCCCGATAGACACTTTTTTTAAAAACTATTATTTATTTCTACTCACCAATGGCATTTTGGTTAAATAACTGCTGAAAAGGTTTAATTGCAGCATACTTGCTAGACCCATTAATGTGTATTACAATGAGTTTGTCAATCTCTTCAGGATCAATATGAGTCACTGAAAATCTGCACTCAGTATTCCTGTTCCACTTGTCTTTGAAATAATCTTGACATTCTTCTGTGTATGTCTCATACCTAAATTAAAATACTTGTGAGGCATGATGCTCTTAACAAAACTCACTGCTGATTAAAATGGCAGAAAATACTAACCTGTAAAATAGAAAGTACTCTGTATCCTCTGGTGCCCCTCGGCCAGGAAGCCAAGTGCAATGGAGAGAAACAGAACTAGAAATGGTGATGCGAGTAACACAGGACAAGTTAGTGACAGAGGTCTCTGGAGCACCTAGAGAATCAAGGAATTATAAAGCAGAAAGAAAAATCTTATTAAGAAATTCACGTTGCTAAAACACTTTGAGTATAGTCTTCAGTCCATTATGTCTGTGTCTATTGTATCTAATTCTCTTCCTTATCATACAGGTCTATCAGTCATGGATGGATGAAGATTCCCGAACAGTGTAAGTAAAGCTGACCACACAACACCATTACACATTTCATGCACATCTTGCAGTTCAACATAACATGATCTTTTAATGCCCCCGAGCGTATGAAAGCAGGTTAACTTAGCCTCAGCAAGGAATTTTTAGAAAATTTTATACGGGTTATCCATGTCGTGCACCTACAGATTGTACCCCAGGCTCCACAGCAGTAGACAAAGACCTGGACTAAATGGATTTTTAAGATCAGTGTGTCAGATAGAGAGGGAAGTGCTGTATTTTTCAAGCATTAAACCTGTCACCTTTTGCTAGGCCACAGGCTGGGGCAGGACATCAAATTCAGACCTCCCTTGCATTTCTTTTTACCTGGTGGAGGTGGGAGTTTTTCCTTGACCCAGTCACTTCTCATCTGAAGGTCATTATGGAGAAGTAACGTCCGTATGTGTGCAGAGAAACCGTTGTGAAGTGCAGCTGTTCGGATACTGTGAGTCTTCTTTGTATCATACTTGAAATTGAAAAAACAAATAAGCATTGCACGTGATGGAAGGGAAATTAAGGGACCTGCATAACGGATCCAGTCTTTGCAAGGAAAAACCAGCCACCTAGGTGGTTATATTAAGTGAATAAAGCTAGAGTACAAATAATCCACACAAGGAGTGTGTAAGGTTTCTCATTTAAGACAGCAGGGCCCTTATCTTTCAAAAAATTTGGCTATAGCAGACAGCTGTGATGAAACTTGATCTGACATTTTAATGATACGCTGGCATTAATGTGAATTGAGCTGACTTGAACGAGGAGCAATACCACTTAAAAACAGTATCCAGCTTCCCCCCCACCCCGCCAAGACGAACGTGGCAGAGACTGCCAATTCCCAAGCTAACCCTTGTCCCAGCAGAGCTGTAGCCACAAGCATGAACGGAATCTCTCCAGTGCTCAATCTGTATGTTTATGATATAAAAGACTAAGCGATTCAACAGGCCAATCTTTCAAGACACCTATCACACCTACTGCACCCTGGTTCGGTGTAATATGTTTAACTCAAGAGGAGTTAAACCTTCCTAGGATACCGGACTTATTTTTTATCTTACCTCTTCAGGCACAGGGCTTAGGATTTTCACATCGTATCTAATAGTGTAGTTTTTTCGTTCTTGATTAGGGTTTGGTTTCCAGTGTAAAAGTACCTGTGCTAACGCTGAGACTGTAATGGTGAAGTTAACCGGTGGGAAAACCTGAACTGTAAGACAGAAAACAAAAATATTCATAGCATAGTAATCCAGTGACTTGTTTAGGGCAATAGCTGTTTGCAAGCAATGAGCAATACAGGCAAATAATTTAATTTCAGTATTATATTCTCTCAACAGCTTCTTATAAAATGCTTCTAATATTTGAAAAATATCTTTAAATAACAACCAGAACTTCATAAAATAAGAGTTTACTTACAAGAGTTTACTTAGTTTAAAAAATGAATTTTTACAACAGTTTCAACTTGAAAATCACAATAATGCATTACATTTGGCTTGTTAATTAGGTTCAGGATATTAAATTGATTCTCATAGCCACATAGACACTAGGCATCTGTACTGAAATGGGGCTGAGCAAGTGATCAACCATACAAACAATTCTCACCCACACAAGCTTGCAGAAGAACATATCAGGGGGCTTTCTAAGAGAAAGGCTGACAGCCACAAGAAGTTTTATGTGAGAGAACAAACAAAATGATGAACAGAGGAATTAAGCACAAATGGAAGAAAACATAGAAGGATGGGAATGATAACTTAAAATGACAGGGCAAGAGGGATTCCTGGAGCTCATATGGAAATGAGGAAGATCTCATGCTGGGGGAAAATGTTAGCATATAAATAGCAAGGCAGTGCAATAATCAATCTAGTTCCCTCCATTTCTAGAGTTCTTCAGAGCCTGGCCTCCCTTAATTGCCATCTCCAAGCCAGCTGAGGGACATCAATCCCGATTCTCTTCTCCCATGATTTCAGCCTTTGATGCACCTTTAGTTCAATTTTCAAACATGCACCTCGCATTAGGAAGACTGCCTCGTGAAGGCTCAGAAAACCCCAACACAAGCCACCTTGACCAGGTTCCCTTAAGCTAAGGAACCGCTGTCCAGCCCAGGGGGCAAGTGGCAGGGTACAGTTTAGATCTGCATGCCTCATGGCTCTTCCCTCTCAAAGCAAAACAGTTCTCAGACACTGGCTGGGAGCAGTTTAACTGAGCTGAGGTACAACAGTCCCAGGAAGAACATTAACTCAGCATTCATGAGTAGAATAGCACATTTGACCAACACGTAGAGGGGCCTTGGCCACCCACTGGTGCTGAAGCTACACACAGGTAGAAGGAAAATGCCTTACCTTCTGCAGCTTGAGGTACATTTGGCTGAACCAAGCTCATGGTCCAAAGGAGTATCAGAAAAACTCTCATCATGCTGGCCATAATCTTTAGATGGTAAATGAGAACAGCCATGTATCAGCACATGTGCCTTGTCACCGTTTTACAGAAGCCAATAGCTAAAAGTGAACGCAATCCCAAGTGTTAAGCACACCAACCTTGGAGAATGATATATCCACATGATCAAAGGAATGAAACTGCCACCTTGCAGGGGATAGGATAGACTCTTCTCCCTTTCTTGCAGGAAAATGCATCTTGTTATAGCTAAATTTAGTATAAGTACCACCAACCACATTTCATTTTGCTCCCTTTGCTTTTGTAAGCTCTTTTTGAAAAAGCTTCTGGTTTCAAACTGTCATATGTGGATGGCCAGAGCAGCAGTCACGGACTTAGAGCCTCTCTTCACCGAGAGGAGTGAGTCAGGTTCAGGTATACTGGCTTCCAGTAGAGTCCCATTTTCTCCAAGAACAGAAATAACTATATTTTAGCTGCCCCTATATATAAAAAATGGCTACTTACTAGAATTTACTTCCCAGTTTCTATTTCAATAAAGCTTACTAAAGAAACAGTCTGAGTGCTCACCTCAAGGCTAATTCTCCAGTGTTAATTACTGGGTGTAAGAGAAACTATTTTGTTTGTTTCTAATTTAAATGAACGACTATTTTTAATGCTTAAACCCAGCATGTTCTTATGCTTCCTACAGATTGTTTCATGAAGTACTGGGAGGAAAAAAAATCTGTGTGTAATCATTCATGTATAACCTAATATAAACAACATGGAAATATAGAACAGCAGCTTTCCAAAATGTTCTTACCAAAGAGAAATACACCCTCCAGCCCAATCACACTACCTCCCTGGGGCACTACAGCAATTGCTTGTATGGAAAACATAATATTTTCAGATGGTAATGAGCAGAGAAAGCATCTTTAACCCATCAGTTCTCCCTGAACCTCCAATAAATAACCCAGGGACTGGAAGCACTCCAATTGATCACAGCTGGAGTACTTCTGCTATACAGTGCCTATTTTTCAAAATGGTGTATGAACGCTGAGTTCATTAGAATGACACATAATCTACAATGCAGTGTGTTTCTTAATGTCCAAGTCCACTCATTATCTGTATTCATATTGTGTATGTATATACTATTCTGTTAGCCAAAATGTGCGTGAGGCTAATTGAACCTCTGGAGTTTGCTAATGGATTATTCCTGGGGAGTCAGGGTTTGCTTTTATGTATGCTGGGTTATTGAAAGGCATTTTGGTCAGACATTTTGGTTCTTCTAAAATGTGTGTGAATCACCATCAATCAGGTAATTATTGTTGTGCTGGGTTTTTTCACACCGTACATTTATGCCTATACCGCGCCTCCAAGACTATGTCCTATTGCATTACCGTTCATGAAAAGCCTGTTCTTGTGGATTTTCTCACTTGAATACCGTACAGACCTCTGCTTCACAAGATTATGTTGCTCTGGCGAGCATTATGTGAACACAAGTTTACAATGGAACCTGATCTCTGACCACCTCTGCCACACCTATACTGCTTTATCTGAGAAATCTAATTAAAAGAACCGCTAGAACATGACACACATTTCCAATATGCTTTTGCACAAATTAGTGGCAGCAGGCTTTCTTCCCTGCTTCTAAAAACATTGTATAGCCCATTTACCTGAGGAGACTATTAAATACACTAATAACTGTTTTTCTCTATTTAAAAGTAAAACTAGGTTCTCACTTTCATGCCAGCAATAACCCCAGGACAACTCTGGCATGAATGCAACTCTCAACTGCCAGATGTACGTGCTTTTAAGCACATTTGCATTCCTACCTGTCTATTAACATTACCCACCACCTTCATTGCAGGTCTCCCACCGACCACCTACAACCCAAACCAGCAGCTACGAAGCAGTTTCAAGTAGATGAAGTTCTTGTGAACCAGGTACCTCAGTGAGAAAGACAAGATAACCTACTGAAGTGCATTCCACTCACACAGGAGGGAGACGAAGGGACAGCTTGTGCTTCCTCAGCTGCAGTCAAAGCCTTATTCAAATAAGACAGCAGGTGCAACTATGAGATTTTGGGAAAGAAGCTTCATTACTTCCACTGCTAAAAGAACTCACCTTTTTATTTTTTAAAACAAGCAATCACTTCAATATATTCTTTAAAAATATCTTTTAAAAGCCTCATGTTTTACAGCTCCTTAGGATGCACAGCTACTAACGAGCAATGTCAGTTTGTTGGTGTCAGGACTGCTCCAGCATTTAGCACAACTGAAAAAGCTGGGTCTCTCTTGGGTTTACCTAAAGTGGATTTGGCTACCTACAGACTTTTGTACTTTGTCTTCAAAAAATAAGGATTCTGATTCTTCCTGGGAACATTCTTTAACCTATACTTTTAAAAAGATCCTAAAGCTCGGCTTTTCAAAGGTACTTTTGCTGTCTAACAGCATGCACATATTAGACACAGATCTAACATTGTCTGAGCAGCAGTTTACTGATCTGTAACTGGATATAAAGCATTAAGAACACCTTGCAGTCTGTGAGAAACTCATGTGAGAAACTACTGAAAAAGAGAATCAAAACAAGTGTATTCATGTAAAGATGTTAACTACAGATCTACGAGAGGATGACGCTCCTCACAAAAATGGATATAGTAAGTTCTCAGGACAAACAAAAGCCTTGATTATATTATGTTTTGGCTATCTATGGTAAAAATTAATATGCAGAAGATAAAGGATATATTCCTTTCTTAAAGACAGTAGACATCCAAACCGTAGAGAACAGTCTTTACAAGGTAATTATTTTCTTACTTGTAGCTGACGTGTCCCACTATCTCAGAGGCAACTGGTCAGAAGCAGATTCCAGATGCCTTTCTCTGTAAGGCAAAGCTGACTAAAAAGCAGGACCCTTGCAGTCTTGAAACAAAGCACAACAAGAAAAAACCAAACTACAACAGATATCCCAGGAGGTTACCTGCACTCTCAAAAGTTCTCTGAAGAGTCTACTCCGTTTGTTCAAATGTCCTCTGGGTCATCTCCCTGTGGGTTTCTTTTATAACTGCTGTCTTTCAAGTACAAATGTGATAGGTACTTCAGAAATGATGGCAGATGATAAGTTAGACAAGCATGCATTGAAAAAGGGAACTACGGATTTAACCACAGGATGGATGGCTCCGTACAAGCACACAGTTTAGCCCAGAAATAGTTTTACTTTATTTATTGAAGGTAATACACCATAGTCTGATAATTCTCTAATAACTTTGCAAAAGCAGGAATAAATAATCTATAGCCAGCTACCTACTGGCCACTGTTGATATCCCAAATTGTTCTTTGCCTAGAAAATCAAATCCAAGCGTTGACAGAGGAAACTGTGTACATTTTGTCCAGTGTTTCTATTCCATCTTGTCCAGTGCATACAGCCATGTGAACATCAGTGGTACTTTGAGAAGTTACCCACACCAGAGCACGACCAGCTTCCTAACCTCATGCTGACAGCTTTGAGCTGTGATCCGTAGGGTTGGAGAACAGAGGGACACAGACAGGATAAGCAGCAAAAACCAACCCAAGGGCCTAGAGAAGACCCTGCAGAATGTGGGACTATATGGACTGGAGTTATAAGAAGGACGAGAAGGCTAATGGCTTCCATTCATTAACAACCTGGCTTGCAAGTACAGAGAACCCTATTAAACGCGCAGGTGACGCGAGCTGGGAGAGGTGACTGCTTTGGCATCTAAGCTTAGAATTAAGAAAGTTGTTGACAAATTGATGGAAATTGGGTGCAGTTCAATATGGACAAGCTCTCACCTGCCTTTAGGCATTATCAGCTGTAAATTACTAGCTATAAATAATCAATTATCAGCTGATTAGGTATCTGTTTGGCAGATCTGGGGTTTTGGAGGGTCATAAACTGAAGAGGAATAAACAATGTGAAAAAAGCAGCCCAAGCCAGCAAAAAGCGAGTGTCCTCTGCAAGACACATGAAGTAATCCTTCCGCTCTTCACAGCGCTGATAAAGCCTCCACTCACATGGACTGAGTCTAGATCAGGCACTGCGCTTAAGGAGCCATGGAGCAGGTGAAGAGAAGCCCGTACACAGCAAAGGCCACTACGAGAACCTAAAAAGTGAGAAAAGAAGCTAAGACAAGACTTGTGCAGAAATGTAACATGTTAAGGCTTTCACATGCTCTCCAAACACATTGGGCTGGGACTGGAAGATAATGCAAGTAAAATTCAGGTTACATATCAGGGCAAGCTTTCAGTGTTGGGGGTGGGAGGCACTGGAGCAGGTGCCCAAGGACTGAAAGTAACTGTCACTGGGCATCTACAGACAAACATCAACCAGGAATGACAGTCGTAATCAAATTCTGCCATCAGGCACAGAGGTAAACCAGGTGACTGCCTAAAGTCTGGCCAGGCTGTGAAAAAGCAGCTAATTAATGGGCAGAGAGCTCTGACAGGTACAGTGAAATGTTGGTGTAGAAAACAGAGAAGTTCTATAGGTGAAGCAAAAACTTAATATAAAGAAACAGTAGTCACAAAAAAAAAAAAAAAAGGGTAAGAAAAAGTTATGTTCTTACACAGGCCTGACTACATTATTGTAGATCTGAGATTTTTCTTTGGAATAGGACATTCCCAAAAAAACCTCTTGTGCTTGCAGGCATTCTCCTTTCTGCAGGGAGGTGCTTCAAAGGCTGGATAGATCTGTGTAGTGTTTCTTCCACTTACCAAGAGACCTGTAGCACTCTTTTTGCTGAGGCAGAAGTTTATTCAGGTTTCAAAGGGAACCACACTCCCAATTAACTTGCATTTGAGTGAGCTCCTCCTTCAGGCTCCACGCCTTTGAATCCTTCCGAGATGCCTCCTCGCAGGAGTGGTAGAGGGAACAGCGAGGAGAGCTGTGGCTCTCCAGAGCCCTGGGGTGTGCAGTTGGGCAAGCGCAGTGACATTTCAGTAATTTTGGGAAGACCTTATAGCACCTTCCAGTACCTGAAGGGGCTACAAGGAAGCTGGGGGGGGGGACTTTTTACAAGGGCCTGTAGTGATAGCACAAGGAGTGACGTGTTAAATTGAAAGCGGGGAGGTTTAGATTAGAGATCAGGAAAAAATTCTTCACAGAGAGGGTGGTGAGGCACTGGCACAGGTTGCCCAGAGAAGCTGTGGATGCCCCATCCCTGGAAGTGTTCAAGGCCAGGCTGGATGTGGCTTAGAGCAACCTGGTCCTGTGGAAGGTGTCCCTGCCCATGGCAGGGGGGTGGAACTGGATGATCTCTAAGGCCCCTTCCAACCCAAATCATTCCGTGATTCATGGCAGTGAAATTACGCTCGTGAGGCGTGAGGCAGGAAGGACTGACCCCCCGAGCTGTACCAAATCTCCAGGTCTCCCATGTTATCTTGTTCATGTCTCCACACATCGGAAGAAACTGAAATCAATCCAGACTGGCAAACACAAACCTAGTATTTAAACTACACCGAGCCGTCTCTCACAGTTCAGCTGCGGCCTC
>NW_010267683.1:59756-60008 GCF_000690775.1 Eurypyga helias
CCCCGATTCACGCGCCCCCCGAGCCTGACCCTGGCTCCGGGCTGTTTCAGTGACCACCGCAGCCATCTCACAAGCTGGGCTAACGAGCCCACGTGTCATTATCAAAACACGGTTTTTTTCCTTTGTAATCCTCTTTTTCTCTAAGCTGAAATCAAGCCACGGGAAATCTTTCAAGTTTTGTGCTGTTTTTTTAGTAACTGCCTTCTTCCACGCCTCCCCTCCGCGGGTTCCGGGCGGCTCTTCCGCCGGGGC
>NW_010267684.1:0-11711 GCF_000690775.1 Eurypyga helias
AGCGTTGCAGGGGGTTGTTGCAGCAACCCACACTATCTCCAAGCAAGTTTATTCCTCCTGACCACATGCATGTGTGCTGGAACAGATATTGTATCAAGCAGATGATAGTCACAGCTATTTAAACAAGAATGAGGCAAGAGTACAAATCTGTAGGTTCAGAGTTATTTGAAGTCATAGGCTTTCAGAGACTTGTATAAAATCCTACTGCAATTCCATTAAAACCATGGCAATAAAAACCTTCTATGATATTATTTGCCCTGTTCCCCATTTCTCTAATTTTTCATCTGCCAATCTCTGATGCTTCACAAGTGAGGTCTATAACACACTACCTGTTTCCAAGAGAGCAAAACTTAAGGCCAGCAGTACAGCCAGAGACAGAAAAATGTCTAGGAAATGGGTATTTAGCATCTGTTGGTATCAGCATTGCAAAGTTGATGAGAAGTGATTGTTTCGTGAGAGCAAAAATAGGACATCATTCCTGAGTCGAAGGGGGACTCCTCATAATCACAGCCTCAGGCAGTGGCCCTCCAGGGTCCTGCCTTTCAGGAAAGGGTGGAGGGGGGAAAGTAGCTCTCCTTGCTAGTTCAGGGGCATCTGTAAAGCACATTTCAAGGGAATTTCAACTCACCAGGTCTACAAAGCAGCTGGGCACTGCTTTGGTGCAGTTTTTACTAGGAATACTCCTGGATTTGAGTTCAGGTCAGACCGGAGATCCCATCTCCTACAAAGAAAACATAACATTTCCACAAGGATCCCAAATAGTTTGTTCCGTGAAAGTTGTAAGAAGCTTAAACACATACACTCAAGAACTGATCAAAGGATCAAAATCTACCCCCAACTTGCGATGCTGAGGAGCCTCAGCTGAACATCACAGTTTACTGTAAGCAACCCCACCGAGCTCTGGCTGAAAAGGGGCTTCTAGGACACAGACCCCCGCTGCCAGGGGAGGGCCCAGTATAGTCAGTGGTTCGGAGCAGCCCAGCTCTCATCACTCCTCATGGCAGTGCCACTTCCCCGTGAGGAGGTCCTGCTTGCAGCAGCAGGTAACTCAGAAAGAACGTGTTTGTTTGCAAAACAGAGATCAGCATTTTAAAGAGTCAGCAAGGTAATATGTGGTCACAGAGGGATATGGATCTCATGCAGTGGTTAACAGTACCCATGTGGTCCTTGTTCCAGGCTTGGGGAAAGACACAAGTACAGAAGTTTCTCTCCCACCCCTGGAAGAGTGTGCTACACTTAGCTAATTTAACCACGCTAAGGAGAGGAGGGAGAGCACATCAAGCTGCTCCCAAATAGCTGGTTTAGCAAGTGCTGAGCATTGGCATGGTTCACAAGAAGCCCAGCTGTCCCTTGTCACCCCGCAGGCGGGGTGCCAGCCTGGGTGCAGAGCCTCCAGGAAAACGAGCCAACACATGCCCCTGGCCCAGGCACCACCCCGACAGCCCCGACTCGCTCCAGGGGTGACTCAGAAACCATTTGCCACTTGTCTAGGGGTGGAGTTGAGTTCTCAAGTGCAAACTGTCAGTGGTTGTTCCAGGTTTGTATTTAATACAGGAACCAAAATCCCTTTTCGGATCCACAGCTATTCAAAAAGCCTCCAGGTCACTTGGTCTGTTCCCAATCCAGTCAACACAGGCAGAAGGGGAGAAGCCATCACATCCTTTGCACAGGAGCAAGGGGAGATCGCTGCTTTGCCATGGGGGTCCACCAGCTCTGCAGCGCTCATCACCACCGTGCCTTGGCCCCTGACGCGTCGCTGCATCCTGAGCTAGCGGTACCTATAGCCACAGGTACCGTCACACACAGCCCTCAGGGTTGTGAATGGCAGCGGGGACTCTCCGCCAGCTCAGGCTGTACCCTACCATCTCAAACAGCAGCTTCCACGAAGGATCTTGAAGATAATGTGAAGATTATCCTACATTTTTGTGGCAGGTAAGCTCTGCCTTGCTTTTGTGCTGCAACAGGAGCCAAAAAAGACCAGTGCTTATGCTGAACAATGTTCTCACTGCATGCCCTCAGAGAAGACCACGAGTGTTAGAGACAGCTCTGGCCTAATACCAGGAGAATTTCAAGTTAAAGCTCTTTTAAAAGCAGTAAAATCTTTATAGCTGGCAGTCTCCTTTCCCTCACTGAGATAACGGAACTGTAGCTTGTCCTACACCTGCAAGCTAAACTGAAGGGTCAAACGTGAAGCTGTGAAGCACTCACCTTCTCCACTTGGGTGATGGTATTGCTCTGCACCTCCTCACCCTCTGCTGCAGTTGGAAAGGGAAACAGAGAAACTCCTGCGGGCTTTTTGCCACCACTGGAGCTGCAAGCAGATCTTTTTCAGTAACTCTAAAGGATTTTTTTTTCCTCTTTTTAATCAAACCACAAGCGTTCTTCTCTAGCAAACTTTCCACGATGGCATCTCCAGTTAATTAAAGGTTTAAGCTGTCAGGAAATGCTGTGCATAAAAAAAAATAAAATAAAGAAGAGAGCTACTTTAATAGCATTTGTTAATTGAAGTTCTCATCAAGTCAGCTGCAGGAACACAAGCTGTTCCCGGAGTAGATGGGGACCAGCACACATCCAGACGATCGTCTGCAGTTCCTAGAAGTCAGGATCCCACCTTGTGCAGCGCCTATGGATGAGGCAGTGCTGAGCTCCCTCACCACCAGTACAAATCCAACACCTTCTCCATAGTGGGACTGGAGGAGGGCAGGAAGAATTCTTGCCTACCACAAGGTATTATACCTTGCATCTTCAGCAGCTGCAAACAGCCGCCCACTTGCACCGTGTTTAATTCCTATTCTCCCCAGCCTTTGTCTCCATTTGCTGGAGCACAGGTTTTTCTGGATTTCACTAGTTCCCAGTATTTCCCCATGGTGCCAAGACAAGCAGGTGTGGGAACACAGGCTAGAGCAATGGGAGATTTGAAGGGAGACACCTTTTCAGCCCATGGCTGGGGGATATAGGGAGCAAAAGAACAGACCCCTTGGGCAGTGCTCTTCCACTGTGACCACCTTCAGTGATATTCACTGGTTGCTTTTGACCAGTCCTGCTTTTGTGCAGCTTATTGCCACAATAGTTAACTCTTCTGGGTCCTGTCTGTCTCCAGATGTCTCTGGTGGATAGTCACTCCTGATGCTCCCCAGCACGGGCATTTTCTGGGAAAAGCCCAAAGATAAGCAATGGCTGCTGATCCCACAGCCTGTTTTTTCAGTGTTTTGGACAGGGGGAAGCTGTCCATCTCCATGTCACTGCATCAGCAACTGGGGGCAGCCACTGCAAATGGTCACAAAAGAACATTTGAGACCAAAGGCAGCAGAGAGCTTTATGAGCCAAGTTGCAGGAAGTTTGGACTGGGCTTTATGGGCCAAGCTGCAGAGAAGCAAACATAGCACACGGCAGGTGAATCTTTACCAGCAGCACCTGAGCCCGTAAGATCCTGGGCACCCTGCTGTCCTCAGCACATGCTCCCCGGGGAGAGGGACCCCAGTGCTGCTGTAACTACAGTGGAAGCAGAGCCGCTCAGCTGCCTTCCAAGGCGATGTGCTCCTGCGGGCACGCACACATGTGCACACGCCCCCCATCCATCTCTGAGAAAGCAGAGAACCTTGCCAGCATTCAGACCAAACCATTCTGTTGATTTGAATATGCTAAATCAGTCCTTTTAGCTAGCTGCAGGACTCTGTCCTTTCGAAACATCCAAGCCCATCATTGCAGTTTGGACAGGTGACACTCAACAGAATAAAGCACAAGTCAGGTGATGGGTGAGAGAACATAGTCAAAATAAAGCTTTGTCCTTAAAGCACCTTTAATGACTCTGTCCTTTTGCACGCAGGTGTTAAGCAGACTTCAGAGCCAAATCTCTACTTTTGTGATATGTAAGTATGGCCAGATGCCAACTGGGATTTAGGCATCTATTAACACAGCTAGCAATATATAATATTGCACCAGGCATTTTGTGGGAAGGAGTGTTTTCACAGCTGGATGAAAGGTTTTGCCCTCGTCTTCCTCCTAGAAAATTTTTCATAGAAATAGTCTTGACTAGTCATCCCTCCCCTCTCCCGAGGGATCCAAACACTGAAGAGTGAGCCACATACCACCTAACTTCTTAAGATTTCAATCCTATTATTTAGGTGAAGTGCCTAGGAGTAGACATTTTTTCCACATGCAATCAAATGCTTTAAGTGCAAAGACAGAGTGATTTATATGTGATCAGGCAATCTCCTGCTCTCAACGCAGAAGCTCCAAGGGGCTAACAACTAACCCCACATCTCCTTGAAAAATAGTTAAAAGCAAGCAGTTACTCTGCAGAAAAAGAGTGCATAACCTCAAGGTCTACCCTTGCTCCATGTCGATCTTTTCATGAGATCCACCACGTTCTCCTACAGCAGCACACACACACCCGGTGCTACAAATCCTGCCTCCCTACAAGGGGCCAATATTCTACCCTGAATGCCCTCAAGTGCATTACCATCTCCTTTCCCCTCACCCAACCATCGTTGTGGGTTAGAAAGCAAAGCAGAAGCTTGGTTTCCCCACCAGCAGGACAAACTTTCAAGGCTGCTGTTTAGAAAACAAAGTAATGTTTAATTGCATACATTTGTTTTGCTGTGATTGAGCAAGAACAAGTTAGAAGCCCAACAGCATTATTTTTCCTTCCCTGCATAACACCTCATTAACGCATTCAAACCTGTTAGAATTTGTTAGTCCCAGAGGCTCTTGTTGAACCACAACAATCAATAGATGCGAACAGAGCAAGTAAAGAGGCAGTCTGGGTCCTAGGAAGTTGAAATATTTTCCATTAGGACACTGTAATAACTTCCTCGGAACAAGCGTCTCAACGAGCAAAGGGACGTCCTGGGTAGGAGCAACCCAGGTGAGACACGTGAAGGAAGAGACGCATCTCGATTGAACTGCACTGAGCAGAACGTGCTCTGGACAGGAAGCTGTGCTCCCAACAGCTTGGGCTGTCCCACGCAGGAGGGGGAATCCCGTGTGCGGGAGATAATTGGAGGAAACCGCTCCAATGTTTCGGGTTCCGATCTCCTCACAGTAATGAGCACACAAGCAGACGATGCATATGCATGAGAACGTAATTAAGAGTGGTAAAACCTGGAAGATTTTCAAACTCCATGGCAATTACCAACTTAAACACACAAAAAATTAAGATAGCCTTATACCCAAAGGAAAGTTGTTATTCAAAGTGCCTTGCCTCATTATAGTTAGCTCCAGCTCAAACAGCAGGCTAGCGAGCAGGGGAGAGCTGCCTTCCATCAGCAGCAGGTGCTCTCCCCGGGACGGAGGCAGGATGCTGACATCCTTCTGCTCTTGCTGAGACACCTCAAACGGTCCCCAAATGCTTTATCAGAACAAAAATAGAAAGCGGAGGACGCACATGACTGGCAGCTTGGGCTCCCCTGTTGCTCTTTGGGCTTCTGTGGCAAAGAGCGTTCATGGACAGAGAGCTACCCTGTGTAAATAGATTCACTAAATAAATGCGGTAATTATACTGAATATTATTCTCAGTAGAAACAGCAGCAGGGAAGTGATTTGCATAAGAAATGTGGATTTTTCATGTAAATGAATGTGTTATTTGCTTATAGAAAAGATTAAGTCTTGTCTAAAGACCTAGAGCTCAGCTATACGTAAAAGCTAACACTTAACTGGCATCTCATGCCTTCGCTGTGCTCTGCCACCTTTATCAAACTCATCTTTGCAAGACTAGCTGTGTTGTTCTCATCAGTCCATTTTGCTGAAGTTCAAACAGCCCTCAGTCCAGAGGATAGTTAGTCTTTCTAGGGAGCCTGCTTTGGTTGACATTAAAGTACCTTTGCAGGAATTCAGGCTTTTAACCTTTGTTTCAGCAAACTGAGACTAGTAGTGGCAGGAGAAAGAGGAGCTGTTTCTAGGTTTGAAGAGCTGAGCAAAAATCATGACCTGGGAGGATAGATCCTTTAGCTTTCTTCCTCCATGTGCTGGATGCAAGGGGGGGGCTCACGTCCCAGGCTGGCTGTGCCCTGCATGATCAAGAAGCATCCTCAGTTTCAGGTGGCAACAGGATCTCAGGGGTTGTGAGGCTATGCTAGCCTGCCCTAAGAACTGGGCTACCGATGAAGACACGGCAGTGCCCACCTCCCACCCTCTGTGCCACCCCATGGCACGCTCACCCTTGGGCTACTTTCACCCTGCTACCAGAGCAACGCAGAAGGGGTTGATCCCATTTCAAACCCCATCCTGATAACATCAGGACAGACTCATCCTTCCCCCCAGCAATCCCAAGCCTAGGGCTATTCAGCAAGTGAGAATCATAGAATGGTTTGGGTTGGAAGGGCCCTCACAGACCATCTAGTTCCAACCCCCCTGCCATGGGCAGGGACACCTTCCACTAGACCAGGTTGCTCAAAGCCTCATCCAGCCTGGCCTTGAACACTTCCAGGGATGGGATATCCACAGCTTCTCTGGGAAACATTGACTTAACACAAAAGGCAGAAAGCCAGCCTCAGCCAATGCTGCAGCACCATTCACCCCACCAAAACAGCCAGTCCAGCTCCTGAACCCATGCTAATAAGGGTACAGCTACATAAAAAAGAGGAGCTCCACCAGTATCAGGAAATCTCCTCACTAAGCTTAACCCTCAAGAACCTGCTTACTCAAGGCAGTTCTTCTTATAGGCCAAGTCACTGAGGATAAACACTCTCAGCTGACCCTAACATTTGTGAGTAGGCAACAGTATGAGCCACCTGAGGATCTGCTGCCTCTCGTTGCTTCCAATCATTGGAGAAAGGATGAATGCCTGCTTCGTGGCAGGTCGCAGTAAGCAACAACTGTGTCTGCAGCTCAGGTTCTAGCACCGTAATGCAGCAAGGTGATGTGGACTTCTTGGCTTGCTTCAGCCTTTTCAGGTGGACGGAGTTGATAGTTGTTCTCTGACGGGTTTTTTTTCAAATTTATTGCAACATTTCATGTAATTTAAAGAGCAGTGTTGAGGAATGGCACCTCCATGTGGCCTTTTACCAAATCTCTCCGGAGACTTTGTATTTTCCTAGTACTTGTGCACCATTAAAAAAAAAATAAAGAAGGAGAAATAGGGGTTCCTTCCACTGGACTCAGCGCTTTATTCTTGCAGCATATGAATTATTTTCTGTTAATTCATCCCCTGAATTCCTTATGTGCTCAGCTATGTGTTTGTTTGATAGAGTGCCCCTTTCTTTTTGCGTTTGATACAATTAAAGTTCTGCAGAACTCAGCGGTTTAAACTCTTGGAAACTTGTGCACATTGGAAAATATTGATCCAGACGATGGCTGTGAAGTGCCCAAGCCTTGCTTCTGCGCTCTGCCCTGCACAAGAAGAGCAGGCTGAAGTGGAAATTGAGTTCACAGTAATGCTAATCTCAGCTGTCCAAAACCCATGAGCCCTCCAGATCAAACTACTTTGGAGATGCTCAGCACTATTTCTGTTGTCTGTAATCGCCTGATGAGCAATGGGAGGCCAGGAGTCACGGTTCTGCGCAGGCCCCGAGGACAAGCATCTTGACATCCGGCTAACGTGTCCTCAGTATTACCGAAAGGCAGGTAGCACAGTGCTGGTAGAAATTGGCCACAACGGATGTGCTCAGCGTGTCACCCATGTTTCAGAACAGGGTGTTCTGCCAAGTATGGCTCCAAGTTAAAATAAACCTCCAGTGGTCTGTCTCACTGGTGTCATGGTTGCAGTCAGACCCCGGTGTTGGGACACATGGTCTGACATGAGCCAGTTCCTGCATGACTTCAGACATCAGCCTGTAGAGCTGGAGCTGACAAACAGCTGGAGCTCATGTTGGTCAGGAGATCAGGAGGAACACCTCAGCCCTTCAGTTTCAAGCTCTTGGTACAATGCACCCACGTCCTAGGAGTAGGAGACAGTTTTTAAGACTAGGGTTCTGACTATTCTGAGGGGTGTGTAAGATTAAGGAGCACATAGGAAGGACGTGTGATGTTGTTTTCTTTTTCCTGTCAAAAGGAAACACAATAAATGACAACCAACATCCAATTTACAGAGAAATGGAACATGAAATCATAGAATCACAGAATGGTTTGGGTTGGAAGGGACCTTAAAGATCACCAAGTTCCAACCCCCCAGCCGTAGAAATCTCATACCCAAAGATGAGCAGCCCTTCAAGACATTCCCGGCACCCGAAATGTCCTGTGGCCATTTCCAGGATACTTTGGAAGGAGCATGCTCGCTGGGTGCTCCAAAACTCTGCACTGCCTGCTCAGTTTTTAGGGGAAAGACACTAACAGGCAGCTGGATACGGAGACTTGCAGAGCAGGCATGGCCACAATTTCTGGAGCGGTATTCCTAGCTAACACTTTGGTTTTGAAGGGGGCAGCGGGGAGAGAGAGGCACTGGTAACAAGGCTACCTCAGACATAACCCTGCTCCTCGCATCCTCTGGAAACTCGGTGTTTCACTGCAGAGAGGAGTCTTCCGCAGGCCCAGCCCAAGCGAAAAGCAACGTCGCCGCTGCCAGCAGCCAGGCTGAAAGCACGCGGGTCAGGGTTGCTAAAGACCCAATTTCTCACTCACGAGCTCCAGCTCTTCAGCAGCGCAGAGCTGCTTTCAAGCAATAAGTGGTTTATGTCTAGCTGCAGCGTATTTATGAGAAAGAAATCCGGCTTTTACCTGAGGAAAAAAAGCTACTTTAGAGCATCTACCTCTTTCATTTCGTCTCGCTTAATGAGCACCAGCTATAGACATCCTTCTCATAGCCACGTTTGCAGGAGCGTGAGGATCTCCGTGTTTCTGCAGGGTGCTCGGCTCTTAACCCTTCCCTCCACGTGAGATGCCTACATGGCTGGTTAGAAAAAAATGTGTCTTTTTAAAATACGACTCTTCATAGCAACCCACATTCAGGGTCTTTTGAATCTGAAAATGTAATTTCCGCATTTGAATGGGGTTCACTACATATTCCATCAAAATGGGCTTCGAGGAAAAAAATGGAATTTTAGCTGAATGCTTTCCTAACGGATATCCCCGGTGCTAGATTGTAAGTGAAAATTTTCCTAGGAAAAATCAATCCCCTCAACAGCAGTAGCAAAGTCCATTTCCATTGTCCCATGAAACAGCTGAAAATTTCTAAAAAACCCTATTTTGTTTTCAACCTGACTCTAACTATGAATTGGGACTCCGAGGACCAACCTGACCATCCAGCTATACCGGTCTTAGTGATAAAGGGGACACATAATTCACCCACAAATCAATTTCTCTGATGCTTCCCACCACTTCTTCAACAACAACAAAAAGCAGGAGATAAGCCCTGGTGGAGAGCACTCCTCCTGCCTGGTATCTGCAGCCGGCGTAACGCCAGGCGGGTGCTCCGCAAGTGGCATCAGTCTTGGCACTGCCAGGCTGGGTAGAATTAGTCAGGATTTTTTAGGTTTTTTCCTTTATCTGTGGAAAGTCAGCTTCCTACATTACATAGCTGATCTGAGCAAAACAAAGGTCTGCCTGCATTGGAAAGGAACGCGATGGAGACATTCATTTCCCCAGAATAGGTAGTGTAACAAATCAATCCTGACTGCACTGATAAATTGAACTTCAAGCTTGGTGATACTGCTTTTCAGGTCTAATCCAGTGTAAGACACAGCAGGAAGGAAAGGCAAAGGCGCTCGTTAGCATTTCATGCTGCAAGGAGCTGCTCCCTGAGCAGGAGAAGAAAATAAAAGTCGTCTTTTCCCTTCTCTTTCTGCACAGTATTGCAAGTCTTTTTGAGGAAGGTGACACGGGGCGTGTGGGTACATGCTGGACTGTGCATGCAGATAGTGAGGTGCAAAAGAACTGTCCAACAGTTGCTGGCTTCTGGCCAAGCTCCAAACCTTGGGACGGGATCATAACTCGAGCTCCTGGGTGGCAGTGAGAAAGACGCGTTGCTCATGGGGAAAACCTGGCTCACAGCAGTACGGGGATTATCACAGAATCACAGAAGGGTTTGGGTTGGAAGGGCCCTTACAGACCATCTAGTTCCAACGCCCCTGCCATGGGCAGGGACACCTTCCACTAGAAGGAGCAATGCTCTGGGACGCAAAGGGAAGAGGAGCTGGTGGGCTGGGCTTTAGGAGGCTGAGGTTCAGACCAAGTTTGAGCTGCAGAGCCCCAGGCCGAACGCAGACAGGTCACTCACTCCCCTGGTCACAGCAGAAGTACTTCGGCATCTAAGTGGACAGCAAGTCCTGCTCTCTGGGTCACACAGCAGCCAGCACCTGATCTTCCTCCCCTCAGCACTCTGCATAACAACAAAGGGGATTTTTGCCCTTAACTTTTCTGAATTGGGATGTAAACGTTAGATCTGTAGGAAACTCCAGTTTTTCACCTCTCTTCCACACTGGAGCGCAGGGTTGCAATCAGCCAGAGCCCAGCAGGACTGGCACTGGGAGAAAAGTCTGGCAGCACTCCGTATTTGGGCAGAAAGCGTGAAACATTGGTCTAAAAAGCTCACAGAGGAGAAAAAAAAACCCTTAAGTTTTACAAATTTTGAAATCCCATTGTTTTAATGGAGTCTCCTGGTGGGATTGCAAGACTGGAGAGGGGGGTGAACGAGGACACTTGTATTTGGCAATGGCTTTGACTCCATGTTCCCATGTTGCCTCTTCATTCCCATCGCTGCCCCGTGCAAAAGTCTGCGCTGCTGGGACACCTTGCACCTGCTCCGCTGCCAGCTTTTGGGCACTGCCTACTCTGGGAAACAGGATTTTTCCTTCCAAAAACTTCAAAGACCTCATTTTTATGGCTGTGGTGCAATGACCAACTGCCCTTTAGAGGTCCCTTCTGTGGGTCATGGAGTTAGGATAACATGGACTGCTTAATAATTAAAACCAAAGCAAAGTTATTCACACTACACAGAGCACCTTGTGGTATGGGCAAGGTCCACCGGCACAGGTTGGCCAGCCACGACGGCATTCAGTAGCCACTTGAATGTAACACCTCCCAGCGAAGAACTGTAACATGCTTTTAGGTAAGGCAGGAGAATTCTTGGCCCCACCGTAAGTTTGGTGAGAAGGAGAGATGTGACCTCAGACACAGAACTACACTGCAGCGTCTCCACAGCATGTAGACCTTCAGATTTTAAGTGATCGCCCAGAAATAAATACTCAGACAGGCAGAAATACTCAGACCCCAAGCCTGGCCCAGCTTGGTATCTCTCCAAAAGCGGTTGTCCCAAGCTGTCCCAGGACAAGACCCCCATCACCCTGGGGTGATTGTTTGTCCCCAGAGGGCAGCTCTTTGCCTTCCGCCCACATTCAGATGTCAGGTTCTGCCACAGCTCCTCACCGAGGCCCTGACCGCCTCAGCCACCCTTGTCCTTGCTGCAAGGCCTCCTGAAGTCTGTTAGGCTTGAGAGCAGGGCCTGGCCTGTTGCCATCCGGACAGAAGCCCTGACCGTGCAGAACGCTGACAGGTACCTGCTCTACCCCAGCTGCATGCAAAGCTCACGCCAAACATATCCAGGAAACAGAACACCTCAGTTGTGTGCGTGTATCTTGCGGCAATGAGCTCTAGCTGAATATTTTGTTTGCAAAGGGTTGTTTAGCTCCTTTCAATTTCATCTCAGCCTTACTGTTACAGTACACCTCATCATCCAGCTCCTCTTCGCACGCCAGCTATTATCTGCTATTCCCTTCTTGGCACCTGCCTTTTCCAAAAAGGACCTTTAAGTAGCAATACCCGCCTCAAGCCGCAGCACT
>NW_010267684.1:11747-44493 GCF_000690775.1 Eurypyga helias
TGGAGCAATACCACCCACTGCAAAGCTCAGCATCTCTGTAAAGGCTGTGCTTACAAACGAACGCATCCTTCAGCAGCCTTTTAGACCAGTTGGGTTTTTTTTTTTCCACAATGCACATTGTAAATGAGGAGTAATATATCTTCAGAATTGCCCAGAAAACATTATTCCGTTAGCAATATAAAAGCCTCACAGTGTCCGAGTAGGTGCCCTTGCCAAGACCATTTTATTGTGAGCCAGATAATTCAGTTTGAATTGTACACGGTTTGGCATAATCATTCCAGTAAAGCATTCTTTACAATTCTGTAACAGCAAGTCACATGGCTCAATAAAGTTTATTGCTGCAAATGCTTAGTGATTCACGGCATGGATGAAATCTGTTTCTTTCCTCGATCAAGTAATCAATAGCAAAATAATCTCCCTGTAATTACGTTGCTCTGCGTTAAAGAGGTATGAAGTAAGTAAGTACAAAATCTGATATAAAAACCAACGTGTACAGCGTTAAAATGAACTGCAGTTCGAAACCGGGTGACCTGCACCACTCCTGCGCACACGGCCTGTGCCAGAGCCACGTCCAGCGGACTCCGAGACTTAAATGATTCTCACTCAGCTGATTACACACACTGTGCAACAGACCCAGTTGGGACTGACAGGTTTTCATCCCATCGTGTCCAACAGACTCTTCCTGTGAACACTCTGCGCCCACAGGGCCTCCCCTGGCCACCCCCATGCGTGCCATGGACCATTTTTTTCGGAGTGCACCGAGAAAGCAAGACCTATGCTCTCGCGATCGACCTTCCCCGTTCTCCCGGTGCTGCTCCTGTGCACGGTAAATCAGTGTTTATAATGTCCCCCACTGAGCTGAGCGCAAATTAAATCAGGCTAATTTAGTTTGCACCACCGTGTTCAGCTGCGAGTCACAAAGGCAAGGGGGAGGCATGACAGCTGGGGAGAGGGCACACGCTTTGTGACGGGAGCTGCTCACGGAGCCTCCTCGGGAGCCTGGCAGGGTGGCGGTGCTGTGACCCCACCACTCAAGGGCCGCGCGTGTCCCTGCTCCCTAGATCTGAGCTGTGGCTCCGGTGACATCACAGTAGACGACAGATAAATCATCTGTTATAAACAAGTACCAACACGGCTATCTACTCTCTGGTTCTGAGAGTTTTCTCATAAACCGGTATGAAACCGATAGGGCCTAGACACTGACTGTTGCAGAGAATAAAGAGCACACTGTTGGTTTTACTGTTTAACGCCTCCTGACTGGGAGCACTTAACACACGACAGGGTTTCTCTCCAAACACGCTGCTGCCCTTGCATGGGCTTCGATGCAGTGCTAAGCACATACCTGAGCTCAGACTTTTGCTCGTGTTCACATTCCTATCCACAATTCGCCTCATTCCTGACTCTCATATGTGCTTTAAAAGGATATTTATGAGATTAAGTACCTAAAAAGTCACAAAAAGCCAGAGGGAAGGCTGCCTATGCAAGCTTAACGTAACTCCTTCCTACAAAGGCATTACAGTATGGTCTTTCATTAGGTGGTCATTCCCGTTGGAGCTCTGTTTCATTCAGCACCTAGACTGGGCTGTGCACTGGAAAAGAGAGACAATCGTGGTGTCCACAGGAATGCAAAAAAACCCAAAGCTGCAACCCGTCACAGGCACTTAGCATGGAAATTTCCAGCCCAAATAAGTAAATTCTAAGAAAGGGAAAGAAGATGCATCAAGTAACTCTGGCACGGAGTTTGATGTGAACAGTCCCACTTATAACGTGTTCTCTAATGCTGTGCATACCAGTTCCCACTATTTAATTAGCTACAACCTACGTGTGCCTGCATCCTTTCAAAGTGCACACGCCCTCTCTCTCTCTCGTCCTGCTGTACGAGAACAACTGACAAATATCCAAGTGTTTTACCAGACTGCTCCTGTATCATGCTACAGAGAACATCTATTCCCTGCCAATCTCCAGTGACTTAGAGGCAATATGGGATCAGTTTACTCCTCACTGCACTGTACTTTTCAATCTGCAAAGAAAAACCACTGAAGGGCTGTCTGAACTGAAGTAGGACTCAAAATGAATACTTTGGTAAGCAGAACTTCAATTCACCAAATATGTGGCCATTAGGTCACATCTGCTTGAGGGCAAGACTTTTTGTCAGAGGTAAATTGTAGGGCTGAACCCAGAGAGTCCAGGAAGTTGCTACGAGGCAGCCTTCCTGATCCTGGTACAGGGCCACTTGTCCCCTCTTCTGCAGCGTTGCTTCAGGAGTACAACGTCATCATCATCCACTGTAAAGGAACGGGGAAAGCAGGTTGAACACATCCACCCCTGAGAGCGCTTTGTGACAGTCACAACTGAACCGGACTATGGGGCATTGGAGACTGTGTCTCTGGAAGGAGCAGAAGCCGTAATACAGACTTAAAAGCCTGAAGCTCCTTGTTGTTTCTACTCTACTCTGTAGGTGGTCAGGTAAAGACACCTTTTTTAACGCTACAGAACAAACCAAAACATGCGGTGCCACTTGCCATGAAGGAGCCTGCATTTGCCAGCCAGGGAACAGGCTTTACCTCAGATTCCCGGAGATAGATCCCTTTGCCATCTTGCGTTAAGTTGCGGAAGGCCTCTGCGAAAGACATAAATGCGGAGCGTCAACTTGATGGCCAAGAGATCAACACCAGCCAAGACACTCTGTCTCAGGAAAGACTCAAAGGCAGAGCTGGCAGGCTATTTACAGGTGCACGTGAACCTCTCTTTCTGTCGCTTGAACATCCCTGAGGGCTGGGACGCAGGGAGCAGCTGAATAAAGTCAGGCATGTTACTGTCTGTCCACCCAGCTGTGAAACTTCAAAATGCAGGCGGTTCCAACCTCACCTGCTACAGTTCTGAGATGTGCAAAGTGTCTACAGCATGAGCTCACAGACTATCAGCTGTCTCATCATCACAACTGCAGTCCCACCAAAGGTGTATTTCCAAGACACTCTTCTTCCTAAAAAAATGTATGTTCCAAGGCGCTCTCTGTGAGAAATGAGCGGTCTCCATCTGTAATTTGCCTACCTCCTCCTATAACAGGCTGGTGCAAACCTGCAGGGAGCTAAATCACTCTGATAGGTATAACCTGGATGTCTGCATAAAGTGACTGGTGGAAAGGTAAAGAAAAAGAGCTTGATTTCCTCCATATCAGCCCTTTGCTTTAAACCGATTCCTCTTGGCCCACTCAGAAACCCAGTCCTCCTAATTTTGACCTTGCCACTGCCAGCTGGAGCAGCATCAGAAGGGCCAGGGCTGGCAGCCCAGCTTGCCCGGCCGCCACGTAGCGCCAGCCTCACCTCCCATGATCTCCACTCGAAGCATGAAGCACACAAAGCTCTCAAAGCTGATCTTCAAGTCAGGGTCACCGTATCTGATTGCCATCAGATTACAGACTTCATTGCTGAGCGAAATGCCTTCATAAAAGGGGGAAAAAAAATAAAAATAAAAGGGAACAGAATGAGGTGGCAACTCCCAGCTGTAGGCAGGTGAATATTCGCTGCTACAGGAGTGCACAACTGAGTGGTCTCCAGCCCTTCAACAGCTCAATTTTTCAAACCTCCCTTAAGATAATTAAATATTGGCCAGTCCAAACCAGACCATGGAGATATCTCCTCCAAACCTGAAAGGGTTCAGATCTGATCCCTTATACTCACATTCCTGCCAGAGCTGGAATAGAATACACATGGGCATCTTTTGCTCAGGACTGAATGAGCGTAATAACAGCAGCTGTGTTTAAGAGCAATACTCCACAGGAGGGTAGGAAAGGAGAGGAGAAAGAAAATCCGGAGGAAGCTCGTGCAGAAAGCATCAGTCTCAATGCCAAGCAGCATTTGCAAGGAATAAAAGTATTTTCTATTCATGGCCTGGGATTTTAGTTTGCTTTAGCAGAGTTCCACACAGTTTCTCACTGTGCTTTCACTGTCTCAGATGAACTGGGTGAACCACACACTAAGAAGAGGAGTGATATTTAAGCTGTAAACCTGCAAAACAGGCTACAAGACTGAACACCAGCCCCCACGCAAAGCTCAGTAACAGCAACGGAGTGTTTGGACCGATGTGTATGGTCCTCCATTGCTAGATCAAGCTTCAGACATTATATTAGTGGAGTCTGGAACCAGCATTGCCTCCGTGCAAGTCCCACACTTCCAAGTTCAGTCCCTGAGCTGTCGCCTTCCGCAGAACTAGCAATTTAATATGAGCTAGACCTGGCCTCCTGCATGTATTCGCACAACCCCACACAGTCTTTTAAAATTAAATTAGCAATGAACAGGAAGGGCTTTAAAAACTGGGTCTGAACAGACACTCCTGCTTCAGAGAACTATCAGTATGAGACCACAGTGGGGCAAGGATTAAGTAGCCCATCCCACAGCAGAGTAATTTTCAGATACGTTTACCCAGCTAAAGAGAGAAGCAGAGAAGGCTAAGCTCATGCAGCCTATGATGTTTTCCACTCCTCTTGGGCTCTACCTACAATTCTCAAGGTGTTTCCCAGCCCTGGGCTATTTCCAGCCTTTGTGAGGAAGAAGATGAGACTTGCCAAGATGTGCTGTGGGCTCACCTGTCTCCTGAACAGCTGCACGTAGTTCCACAAGGTCCAGCTTTCCCGATCTGCTAGTGTCTCTTTTCTGGAAAACTTCCTGGCGGGGGAATATTTTTAAACAAAACAAACCCACCAAACAACAACAGACAACACCAAAGAGGTTGTGAGCAGGGAGATAATGCAAGGGGACACAGAAATTATTGTTATACCAGATAGAAAAGCAGCCTTTTCCACAGAACTCTGAATTCCTGGATACTCAGTGTGCCAGAGGCATTCAGCTTCATGGGAGAATTAAGGTCAGAACATCTCAATTAAATGTCAGAAAGCACTTTTTACATAAAAAACCCCAAACAAACCAAAATCTCATGGCCACTCTAACATTCACACAATTATAATATGAGGATAATTATTTCTTATCCCACAAGCCCATCTATAGGCTTGATCCTCCTCCCACTTAAGCTAATGGAAACCTGGCTGTTGGTTTCAAAGGCGGCAGGAATCAACCCCTTCCCCAAACCAATTCCATCTGTCACAACTGAACTGTTATTATGGAGGGTGAAAAGTTCAATAAGCAGGACCATGTCCTGGTGCTAAAGAAATCACAGTTACACCCAGTCTGCACTAAGAAATAGTACTCCAGTGAAGTATTATGTGAGTCAGAAGTATCACTCATGTCAAGGATACATCCAGGAGCGCCAAGATACCCTGGCAGGCATCCAGACTGAAGCTTAGGCGAAAACTCTGGAAATCTGAAGAGACAGAGGAAAAAAAACCCTAAGATTGTTTTGAGGAGTCATTGAACATCTCCCAGAAAAATGGACTCTCCCAAAATTCCCCCTCCCTTGAGAGGGCTCACGCGCCAAAACCTTTGTGAAACTTTACACCCACTTGAGAAGACGTATCATTTACGAAGATAAAAATATGAGGCAACAGGATGGATTCTAGTAGTCTCAGAAAATCCAATATGAGCTCCCTGCAGGCATGTAATACGGAATGAAATACGGTGCACTATCTCCAGCTATTAGAGAAAATGGAAGGAAAAGGACATCCAAAGCTGTAATCCCAAACAGAATTTACTGCATGACCTTGAGAAAAGTCACTTGACCTGAAGAGCTTTGGGGAGCAGCACAGCAGATTAATTGAAACCCTTGTGCGAAGCATCTCTCTCTCTCTCTCCCTCTTTCACAGACACACTGCCAGCTCCGTTAATATAATTAAAAGTACAGGCATCACTGAAAACATGATGCTGCATCAAAGCTTAGCATTCCTGGTTCATACATAAATTACATGAAGAATAACAGAAATAGACTCTAATCTCACTGCAAATCATGATTATAGATTGTCTGTAGACTTCCACTGAGCAAGGGACAGAACCATAACTCACCAATCCCTTCTCTGCAGAAAGTGAAGATGTTTTAATCTTGTAATAGCCCTATTTAGTAAATATGAATCACATACATAAAGTTTTTAAATTAATGTCTTAAAATTGATCACTTATGAAAAATAAAGACTCTCTGTTCAACATAGCCTTCTCACAGATAAGGCAGTGCCTGGTGGGTGACTTTGCAAAGACAGAAGAGCTGTCCTTGTCCACCTTTGTAGAAAAAAGAGCAATGTCAAATTCAGCTTAAGTGGAAAAGGCACCACATCAGTCTTCTGTTCCTCGTCTTTGTTGCCTATAATGGCTGGACGGTGTATTTTCTGTGTTATTCATCAGTTATTACCGGAGAAGAAACTGGGAAGGAGAGCTGGATTCATCACTGTATCTGTAATTTCATTGTTATTGTTCAGAGAAAACAGCCCCTGCACCACCTCACCGATGTCCAGGCCACGTTATTTATAACTAGGGACCCTATTTTGAGCTTGTGGAGTGCTCTGGGCTGCCACTGGCAGAGCGGATGTTGCAGTGCTCACAAGAGAGAGAACCTCAGGGCTCACCCAGTTCTCACAAGCATAAGTTACACAGGCTACCTGCACCTCCACCCTGCCTCCCAAACACAAACAGAGCAAGGAACAGCCCAACGCGTGCATAGCAGGGAGGAGTAAATAGGAATAGCAGACAGGAACCAGACACAGCAAGACAAAACCCCTTTCCACTGCCTAGCTGCCTACAGACCAGGCTGACTTTCTACACCTCCTAGCAGGGGCTCTACCGAGACGGTGGCAGTGGCACAGCATGAAATGAGAGGCAGTTTCAGAATCAAGGCCGAGGTCAAGCTGGGTTTGGAGGTCAAATTCAGAGTCTGCATCCACACACAATACCTATGCTTGCTCTTCCCCCTCATTCTTCCAGTTGCTGAAATTGAAACTAGAGTAGCTTTGCTTATAAAATTTCTGCCATGTTGATTCACACCCCAGAAAATCCTGTTTTCTGGAAATCTAACATGGCATCAGAAGAGTCAGTTCAGTCAGATTCAAGCCAGTTTCTCTTTCCAGAGTTCAAGAAACAGATACAGGAGCTGAGGCTTTTCTCTAAGAGGGATTATTTCACAGAAACATTATTTCTCATCACTTACTTCTCCAAGTTATATTATTCAGGATCCTCTGAAGCTGAACAGCATTTATTTCAGGATTCTGTGATATGGAAGAGAATTTTTATTTATTTTTTTAAAGTATTAAATCACTTTTCTCCCTCTTTTGTTTTCCCAGCATGTCCCACCTTCATTCTCCGCTTTTCTAGCCCCACTCCAGCCACCGTGAAAATCAATAGAAAAGACTCCCTTTGAATATGACAAGATTCTCAGCCTGCAAGAGCTGCAGTCTGCTCCAGGCTAAGTTCTCAGGGCTCCACACAGATCAATGCGGTACTGCAGATTTACATCAAGGCAGCATCCAGACCGTTAACCTTTCAGCCCTGGTGCCACCCATCCCATCAAGCACGCTGTCAAGAGACTTGCTTCAAATATTCCCCTTTTATCATTTACAAATAAAAAAAAAAAAAAAAAGGAAATTTTAGAATATTTCCTCCCAAAAGTTTTCAAAGCAGAGACTTCCCCTCCACCTTGTTACACTAAGGTTTACAGGGTTTTTTTAGAAACTGTGACATTTGTTTTTTGGAGGTTTTTTTCAAATGTCACTCTTCAAAAATAAAAGCCTGTTTTCAGATCATTGAGGCATGCCAGGGTAATGTGTTGAGAATGGCAGTACGGCTCGCCTCTGTGCATACTTGGACCTCCTGACAGCGAAGGACCAGCACCTCACAGTATGTGGCAATTTCTAGCACATCTGAAAGCCACGCCGTTCTCAAAATCTTAAACAAGTGGCAAAAAGTAAAAGCATTGCTTGTTTTTATTAACAGCTTCTGTCATAAGGTTGCTATCAAAAGCACAAATGTGTTTTTGGAAATGGTGTTTGACAAATACAGGGTATGATGCTAAATAAAGGCAGTCACCTTCTCCGCAAGGTGAAAACACTTGCACCCCTCGTCATAGGTAGTGGGATCCCTGAAGGTCAACTCCGTCCCAAATCAGGCCAGATTCATTAAAAAGGATCTTTCACCATAAGGATCACATTTCAATAGGAAAAATTAGTGAAGAAAGGAGGTGATGGGACACCTGGCACTTACTTCACCTCCCAAAGCAAGTTAGCGCCACCAAACTGCGATGAATAATGCATGAGACAAGTGTCAGTATTTCAGGGGGTGTTCTCTAACAGGCGACTTTCCCCACTGAGTGTAAGAACACCCTAAAGAGCAGGATGGAACCACGTAGCCCACCACTTTGTCCCCAGTGAAGGCAGTAAGAATTAGTGTTTAGGGGGAGCACGTGAGCCTGGTCAGCTTCTGCAGTCCACTCTCCTGTCTCCCTGGCACCCACACCTGCTGGAAAAGGGATCTTGGCGGGTACATCTCTGCTTAGTCCTTTGATGGCTGTTTATGGACCTGCTGCCCGTCAGTTTGCTGGTACCTTTAGAGCCTGATGACACTGTCACATCCACAATGACCTGGGGCATTAAGTTCGAGGCATTCACGCCCTGTTTTGCAGAGAAGTATGCCTCTCTCCATGCTAATATTCCTAAGCCTTGTGGTTAAATGGGCTGCACAGAATCAGCACTGTAGACACACCCCAACCCCCTGTGGCCCCTCTCTGTTCCCCACGCTTCCACGTCCAGACCTCCCTTGAACATCCACAGGCTTTTACTTTCCCACAGCTAGAGAACAACAGCTCTGGAAGACTTTACCCTGACAACTCATGCACACACTTACCTGTTCAAAATGCTTTGTGAAGAAATCCTCCCAGATCTTGCCTTCATACCGATCAACAATTTCCTTTAAGATATTAAAAAAAAAAAAAAGACTTTAACTCAAGGAGGAAAAATATTGCCATCCAAGGCAGAGTTACAGGGTTACTAAAGATGCTTTCCCAGAACTGCACTCTCATCCCTTGCCCTTTCACCTTCTCCTCACCACTGCAATCAATGCTGCATCGCTAACACAGCCCACTGCTAAGATAGCTCCCCACCTCACAGAAATGCTATTTCTTGGAAAGAAATATTCAGATAACACTCAGTGGGGAGAAACATTTCCCTTCCACCAAGCCGTGAACCAGCAAAGGCTGGGGCTCACTCCATGCCGAGAAGGGAGAGAAGGGTCTCTTTCCTCCTTTACACAGGAGAATAGAGGAGGTGAAAGAAGAAATGGCCCTGTTTACGCCAGAGGAACAGATTATGCTGTAACCTTCCTTGCACAAGTTGCAGACCTCCGTGCACTGCCAGTGAGCTCACTTGTTTTGAAAATAACCCAAGGACCACTGCATGGGAACAGTACTGCCCAAGTCCCGTGACATCTTCAAAACCTTCAAGGGATGAAAGGAGCAGGAAGTGGAAGAACGGACCAGGAGTCTCCAAAAAGCCATGAACAGCAAAGACTGCAGACTGCGTAAGATGATGTTTGCTTCAAAAGAAGTTTGCAAAAAGGGAACTAACAAAGGCATCTAAAAATTTGCTCATCCCCCACATCTGACTGCATCTGTCCACATGGTCCAAGGGACTCTGCCTGTAAACCCAAGCTGACCCTCAAAAGTGCTGCAACACAAGCACTCACATTCTCACTCAGCCTTTCCATAGGGCAGAGCACCAGGAAAAACCCAACAACCGGAGTCAAAGACTGAACCACAGACCTCCCACTCCCTTCATACTCACTCACCTTAGAGAGGGTGAAACTGGTGTTCCCACCCATTTCCCTGAAAATGCAAAAAGCAGAAACATTGAGGAGATATCCCAGAGGTGTGAGTTTGTCTCATCAGAGGTGGCATCCCCATCCCCAGAAAGGGCCCCAGCCCACTGTTGCAGCGTGTTTTTTCCCCAGTTACAGCTGCAGTAAGGGAAACCCTCACGTCCATGCACTTCCCCAGCAGCTGCTGGAATTTGAGGCCTCCAAAGCACCATTTCTGCACAAGCAACCACCCTAGCACTGCCAGCAGGGTCTCCTGGCAAACTGATGGTGCATTAAAACGGTTGTCCTCCAGTCTCAGACACGAGCGTGCTGCATGAATCCCTTGTGTGGGCCTAGATTAAGACTTCTTGAAAGGATAAGGCCAAAAGTAGTGCTTCATTCACTGAGCATTCTAAGCTGGGAGAGACACAGCCAGCCTCAACCAAAGAGGCTGGGCTGGCTTTTGCATGGTACAGTCTTTATGTTGACCCCACTAGACTAGACAGACCAGACAATCCCACCATCCCAGAGAATTAGGTGCTGGCAGAGGGGCAGCGGCATCTCACCGAAGAACATGCTTCCTGGAGAAGACCCGCAGGATGAATTCAGACTCCTGCTGAGGCTCCAGGGTGGATGGGACAATCACATAGACACCAGGTTCCAGGTGGAAGTCGTGAGTCACTTCCCGCTCATCAAGGAAGCACTGGTGCTTGTTCACAGGTTGATGGTGGGTGAAGAAAGCTGGGGGCAGCTTTCTGTTGCTTTCCTGATACTATTAGGGGAAGAAACAGAAATGTGTTCTGCACCAGCTGAACAAACGGACAAAAGGCACGGGGAGAATTCACAGGCAGAGCATAGACAGCCAGCCTTCACCCCTCAGACTGTTTTACAGCACAAGCAAATAACAGGGCCCAAGGGCTCTTTCTCTTCCCAGGACATGGTGGTTCTAACCGCACGCCGTACCTGCACAATACTAAAATGAGAAAGAACTGGGCTTCCTGTAACATTATAGAATCACAGAAGGGTTTGAGTTGGAAGGGACCTTACAGACCATCTAGTTCCAACCCCACTGCCATGGGCAGGGACACCTTCTACTAGACCAGGTTGCTCAAAGCCTCATCCATCCTGGCCTTGAAGACAGCCAGGGATAACAGTACCAACAATATAATAGTACATGCGAGGAACGGCAGTAAGGACGGGGAGGAAAAGTGGCTTCTATCAACCTAAGATACTGCAAAAGTCATTTCTATACTGGCAGGAATGACTGCTGGCAGGAACTGCTGCAGAGACTGCTCTTCACTAGCCAGAACATGCCTCCTATCCCACAGGTACCATCCACTTTGTTCCCAGCTTGTCCTTTGCACTAGGGATCTGGCAGCAGAGGATTTTTCAGAGCACCTGTGATCTGAGCATACTGCAGGAGCAATCTAATCCTGAGCCCTGACACCATGCATGTGTCCTTGATCTGCCTGTCACTCCTGGCTCTTACAGATATTCCACTCTGCAGGCACTTTTCTACAATGGGAGGATGGATAAAGTGTTGATCCAGGTAACACTGAACTCATTTTTAATGCCACTGAGTGCCCAGTACACAAGCCAAATAAATAACCCTGCTAGCTAAGACCACTGTCACCTTTTGATCTTGGCTGTTCCTCAGAACATTTAGCCATTTCACTCCGCAGCCTCATAGTGGAGATGTTATTCCTCTTCCTTTGCCAGTATTTTTCTTACTAATAGAGCAATCTTTCTTCTGAAAGGTTTGGGGTTACTCCTTCTCATGCCCCTTATGTTACATTTCACGTTTTTATATTCCAGTCAATACCTTGTTGACTGCAGTTCCAATACCTTAGATGCTCTCAGCTTGCCATCTCTCTGTATTGATCTTGGCAATCACTACAAACCTGAAATTAAAGTCCTGGCTGCCACCATTCCCCCTGGGGTGCAGCACAGCAGTGTGCTAGGGCCACACTCAGACCCCTTCTGCTAGGAATTTGGTCTCACTTGCAACCCTGATAGTGCCCAGAATATTTAAGTCAGGAAGGAGTGGCATCTTACCTCGTGGCTACCATGCTGGAAATGCAATTGTGTTGTCCTGACCATACATCCAAACTAGTTCTTTGCAGCCCCCATTCAAAGGGACTCTCACTTAAGAGATGTTCTGAGTAGTAACAGAGCGGAAGATATGCCCTTTCAAGATAAAAGGAGCTAAACCTTTCCCTGTTTTAAATAGCCCTCTAAGGTCAAGGGACATACATCAAGGCTTAACTTCCAGGGCCTGTCCTTAGGTTCCAAAGGCTTCTGGCTAAAGAAAATGCTAGAAATACAGCTGGCCTGAGGATGCCAAAACCACCTGAAGCATCAGCTCTAGAGCATCCCCAGTCAGGAAGGAATCTGAGCTCCCTGGGAGACCTCTGACATGCATGGGGGACAGGCTCTGTTCCTACCTCATCCCAAGGCTGAGAGGTAGCAGAAAGGTGGCTCTGGCTCCCAAGAGCTGCAGTGAGGCCAGCTCAGACACAGCCAAGAACTGGGGCACCATCCCACAATTGCAGGAGGGACAAAGTGCTGATTGGTTAAACACTGATGCCGCTTCTAACACCTTTGAAGACGCAGTAATGTCCCGTTTTAAGGCCACGGAGCAATCTTGATATGGCTGCTCTTCAGAAGGGTCAGTAGATAGTTCTGCATTAATAGTGACTTACTCAAAGTCACTATTAGTCACTGAACTCAAATCCCCTGTTACCAGCTGTCATCCAAGGAGCAAAGGCAAACACACCACCTTCAGTGTTGTCATAACAACTGCACCAGCCCAGGTCCCCCAGCAAGTAGCAGTGACAAGGGACTCACCTGTAGATGCACCTGCAGGAAGAAAAGAAACAAGCATCTGTCAGACAGAGACCTCTGGGTCTCACACAACATGGCCATATCATTTCTGGGAAGCAGCTATGTGCATTCAGCCTGGGTCTTTGCCTTCAAAACCCTCAGCCCCTCCACCTGAAAACCCTTCCCCATAGCCATCTCTCCATAACTCTGAAAACTCACAGCAGCAAGTGGGGCACAGAGCCAGAGGGAGCCTAGCCCTCATGTGTGAGGAGACTGGGCACAGGCAAGGAGGAAAGAGCACAGATCACTCTGCACATAACAAAACCATTAGTCTGCAGAGCTCTACAATTTACAGGGGCTGGAAGTTTTCCTATTTGGTGAAAGCAAGAAAGGCAAAGCAATTCTTCACACCTTGTAGAGAGAAAATCCAATGAAGAGGTGCGGAGCACAGTTCCGGTGTTTGCTGCTGTGTTTCTGCATCAGGGATATAACCACATTACAGGAACTGAGGCTTTTCTTACTGTCTTCGACTGGTAAAACATTCAGCCAGTACTGAGGGTTCATCCAAAAGGTGCCTAAGCAAAAGAAGTAAAACATTTTCATGTCATTTTCCACCACAAAATTGCTTGCCAGCTTCCCGCATGATGCCTAGCATTGGGCTGAATGGGTCACAGGTTGTCTGGACATCCAGACCCCACAGGGATTTGATCTTCAGATGCAGTTTACAAGTTTACCAGTAAGACAGGACAAAGGCCCAGAACAAGGAACTACATTTTGGCTCATCTGAAACTAAGAGTTCATTTTGTTTATAAATGTTATCACTATTCCTCCATCACCTCCAGCATATGGGCTGGCTGACTCCAGAGCCCACCTGGTCTGCATCCAGAGGGCTAGGCCTCTGTATTTCCCATGCACTTTACTTAAAATACCACTCCTGGAGGCGCTGAGGATGTAAATTTTGACAAGTTTAATGCCCCTGGGATCCTGCAGCTCATTCTCATGCCATAACCAGATCACTGCCCTATGTCTGCAAGTGATCCAGCTTCTGCAGTAGCAGAAGGTCATCAAAGTCCGTCGGCTGTTTATTTCTGATGTTTGTGTGGAGGGTTGTGCAGGAAGAGCACATTTCTGTTGTCAGTTTTGTGTTAGCCAGTACAAGGTGCTGGAATTAAGTCAGCAGAGCTGATGTTACTCCAGAGTCATCCAAAAGAGCACCCCTCACCATTACAGAATCCCAGACTTCCTCCCGCTGTACTTCCTTTAACCCATCTCCCACTCTTCAGGGAGTACATCCACTTCTTCCCATCTTCCTGGCTCATCAGGTCTGGAGTTAATTTACAGATCATCAGATCTACAAAATGAATCTTAAAGTCTCGCAGAGACATCCTGGGAAAAGAGTGCCAAGAGACATCTTGTCAGCAGTTCAGTTTAGTCCATATGGCTTATAAAAAGAAAGGGAAAGGGAGCAGGGAACTTCGAAGCTGCACCATTCTGCATTACATATGGTAATGCTCATGTTTTATTAGGCTGTAAAGAGGGGAGCGTCTGCTCCAACAGCAGCATCTAGCAGTAGCAAATACACGGCTAAAATTCCAGCAAAGAATAGCAGCAGGGAGATGAAAAAAACATTGCCACCAAAGGGACCACAGTGGGATGACAGGGGCGACAACATTGCCACCTCGTGGCAGAAGCTGTGGAGAAGCCACAAACAAACATAGGCAAGGAAGAGCTTCCCAAAGCTACCTTAAAGATAAAAGGCAGGACAAAACCTCCTGAAAGCTGCCCCTGTCTCCAGCAGCCCTGGCAGGCCGGGCGCTGCCCTGCTGCTCCCTCGCTCCTGCCATGGGAGAGCAGCGCGTCTCTCCGTGTCGGCACAGCTCCTGCTCTCCCACCGTCAGGCAGAGGATGAGCGCAGGGAAGCCAGCGCGGGCCGTTAAAGCAGAGCACATAGGCCTCCACCTAAGCAGCGATGCGCTGCTTCACCTCCAGATGCAGCCCCACAGCTACTGGCAGAGAGGGGAGAGGCAAGACTGTGCCGTTACCAGAATTCTCCATCCTCCTTCTTTTTCCTCAGCAAAATCTTCTCCTTCGGGCTCAGTAGCTCCCACTTGCAAGAGCTGAGGGCAAAATCATGAGGTGACTAACCAAACGTGGCCTCAGATTCAAGGCAGAATACATAGCCTTCCTCTATGTAAACAGGCTAAACCCCTCTTCCCACATACGTCCACATTTATCCCCCACTACACACAGGCCCCCTATGCCTTCAGCCACAGGACACTCTCCACAAGCACTCTAGATCCCCTGAGATGTAGCTAAATGGCTCCAGTTTTCTCCAGCATAAGCCAGAAACGTTCCATTTCCATCAGCCAGTCCATTCACTTGCACACACAGCTTCCAAGTGCTTAAAATATAAAAATCTAAACCTGTTTTGTTGGTTAATTTTCTGTCAAAGGAGACATAATAGGAAGAGTGTTTGGCATAATGAATGAATGACTAGGACAGCACAAGAGGCAGCTGGGAGTCATTTAAAAGGCAGGCCTGCAGTATGCTGCTCATTATGCTCTTCAACAGGAACAGCTGGTGTGTCGTCATTATGTGACAGACACGCACCAGAGAAGTTACTGCTCTGCAGACAAGGTGAAAGTCACTCACATTCCCAGCACCTCCCTCTGCTCTTCCCTCCTCCCTAACCCCCAGCATCAGCAAACAAGGTCTGTGCAGGGAATGAAGCTTGGAAGGACAGAACATGTCCAGCTTCAAAGAGGAATAGGACACAAGTCTAGAGTTGCTTGTGGTCTAGAATGCAAACCACTGTCTTTTGTGGATCCCAATTTAAAAAAAAAAAAAAAAAATCAGGCGTTTTGCCTCACTAGCTGCTTCCTCTGATCCCTCACCCAAACGTATTTCCCCAAACAACCAGGACGGGGGACTCCTTCGCAGCAACCCAACTCCAACACCATGCAGCCCATGGAGAACTTTGCACGGTCCCTCCCGTGATACAGGGCTGTAGGCCGTGGAGCCTGCTGTTTGTCTAAAGCCTCCTGCACAGCTCTCTGTCACCACGTGCCACCCAGATCACAGCAACGCAGCCAGCCACTGATGTCCGTATTACGCTTCCTTTGGCATTCAGTGAATGGAGAAGCTGAACTGAGCCTGTTGAAGGTCCATGTGTGGAGACCAACTGTCTGCTGGAGAAATGGAAATCTATCGAGTCATTGCTTTGAAACCAGAGGGTCTGTGCAAGGAACAGTTCCTAAAACTTCCTGCTGCTCTCGGCACTATTTCACGCCTGAAGGTGGCAGCATCTTTCCTCCAAGAAACTCCCTCCCAGTCAGCATTCGACCTTCCCTTTTTTAAACTCACCTGTCACTCCAGTCTCCTTTCCATTCTATTTTTCCCCATGGATTTCTCAGTCTTACTAGGTTTTCTGGTCCATATTGACACGTCACCTGCAGAAAACAGTAACATTGTGCTTACCAAGGTCTCATCAGGTTTATATCACCTTACTATGTCAGAGAGTAAATATTAACAAAGATTTTGTTTTCATTGATGCCAGCAAGCATGATGATTAAAACCTATGAACATGCAGCTCTGAACGCAGGCACAAAGAGATTAAGATGCTTTATCCCACCTTCTATAACTGAAACTAGAGACCTCACAAATAGCTGAGTTGGAGGCTTGACCATAAAATTGCCCTTCCTTTCCAACATCTGCTCATTTTGTGCTTATGCAGGGGCAGAACTGTACTACTGTGAGAGCTAAGTCCTACCCCATTGCAATGGTACGGCACTAGGCAGCCTAGAGGGTGACCACATAGATTAGTGCCTCCCGGACTGGGATGCCATGGTGGGAGGAGGGAGAGCCAGGCTGACAAGGGGCTTTGTTGGCAGCATACAGCAGAATCGCTGACTTCACACTGGCTCCGTGTGCCTGCTCAGTCCCTTACTCCTGCGAGGCTCTTCATCCCATCAGAAGAGCCAGACTGGTAGACACGTTGATGAAGTCCATAGCCAAACCCCTGCAGTTTGTGGGAAGCACAGGCGGGCGTCATCCAGCTCACAGCATCTCTTCCGGCTTTCCTACATTTGAGGTACCAGACGTGCTTTCACCCATGTATCACATGTGCAAAGCCCCACAAAGTCCTTTACCATCCTTGCCAACCTCCTTTGGAAGCTGGACAAGATAGTCAGACACCAAACCTTTGGGATCTACTGTTTTACTGTCTCATACCTCTAGACAGGTATCTTTAGGGGACTCCCAATGACACTGCTGCAGATCAGTGGGGTCCACCTGGTATTCTCTGCACAGAAGCCCAGTTTGGTTCCTGTACTTCAGCCTTGACTTGCATTTCCATCTGGAGTTTGTCATGTTTTGGCCCTTGTATCCATTTATCTTTACTACTCTATGGCCTCTCCTCTGACTCAGAGAAAGGCTTTTTATCCCAGCAGGTTCCAGCTTACCTTCACAGCACACCCAAAGGCCAGTCCCTTCCTCCTTAACAGCTAAGATGCCCTTGGAGGTGATGCTCTCAGCAGAGACCCATGAATCATACTCACCCTTAGAGACATGCTGACCTATAACCCTTGTCCTTTATGTCAAGGTCATGATACCAAAATTGACACACTTGAAAGTGCATCTTTACCAGGCACACTGTCTTCTTCAGCCTTAGGCTGAGAGAAGCCACTGGGAAGGAGATACCGTAATTGTCCTGATTAAGGGCTCAACCTACGATTGCAATAAATATTGCTGATATCCAAACAAACCCGTACCCAGGACATTAGGGCTATTCTTACCTTTCTAATACCCGTTACTGTGTAGGCATGGCCAGCAACAAGCCCATTCTTCAGGACCTTTGTTGCCTGTATACAAGTAAGAGAAACAGAAAAAATAAAGCTTTCATTCTATCCCTACCTACACAGCAGATTCCTGCTAATACCAGTGACATGTACCTGCGTAAGCAATGACTCTCAAAGCAGATGGAGAATGGTTCAAACTGAAAAATAATGAAGTCTGAGCTCCTAACAGCCATATTGTGAGCATGTTTGTAATTGGGAGGTTGATTGGGAATGTCCCTTCCTAAATTGTGGATCTTTGGCTAAAGACCATCTCACTTTTTAAAAGTTCAGGAGGTTAGGTTTTGATCTTCATAACAGTAGGGTTTCCCAACAGCAGAAGTGATAGCATAAGGCTTGGGAACCAAGATTTGAATTCATGTTCGAAATTACACACCTCTCTACCTTAGCTGCACCATCTGTAAAAATGGAAAGTTTAACAAAAAAAGGAAAATGCAGCAGGTCTTTATTATACAGAATTTTCTTGACAGATAAACCAGTTCCTAAACATAATAAAAGGGAGCTGATAGCAGCAGAGAATCAATCCATGTGAAAACTTTAACCTTAAGATCACAATTTCTGCAGCAAGTCACATGTGGGAGCTTTAGGAGTCACAACAACTAATTGAACAGAGGGAAACAGGTCTGGAAAGGCTTTTTTTCTGTGAAACCATCTGATGTCACTCCTAGTCTCACCCCCAAGTGCGTCTGACAGCCCATGAGAGATCTGCTGTAGGTTGCTCTTGTCAGGATATCCCACAGATCAGGAGGAGCTTCTGCAAGCTTGATTCTTATATTAACACCCCCTGTAAAATCCACCAAGGCTTCTGAAACTTGACCAATCTGCAGATCTTCATAGGAGCCGTACAGTCTAGCAAAAAGAGACATCCATGTATTATTGGGGTTATAGTCACAAATGATAGGTCGAGAACAGTGTGCCAGTAAAAACATACAATAAAGGTTTGCAAAAGCACAAAGAAAGCTGTAACTCATGTTTAATTCTAGGGGAATCTTTGGTAGTTAGGAATAGGGGAATCTAGGAAATTGCCTCCAAGACTGGCCATAGTCTGAAAGAGACTTTTCGCTCACTGTCATCCCACACTGCACATTAGTGAGAACATGCTCATCACTACTTCTTTGATAACTCTCACTTAGCAAACATTGCCTGAATTTCTCACCAGACACTGTGCTGTATCGAAGATATAGTGCCTTGAGCGACATACTGTCTCGAGAGCTCAGCCTCCAATCTGATTTTCATTACCACTGCAGTGCAACTTTCTCTGGTCTTTTTGTTCGAATGCTAACACCGAATGAAAGTAACAACTTTCTCTCCTTTGCTGTGATCTTTCAGTGTTAACTTCCCTGCTCTGCAGAGATTATTTCAGCCCAATATTAACAAGGTCCATCAGTTATGCCTTGATGCTTTCTTCTTAGACCTGATAAACCACTGCAGACAAAACACCCTGGAGAGAGGACAATATTTGCACCATGCCATGTGACTTGTTAAACCCCTCAGCCTCGGGGGGCCCAAGAGTAGGAACTTCTACCAAAACCAAAGTACGATGCTTCAGCGGAGCCCCAAAATGAAACTCCTTGGTGGTTTCTCAAACTGATAATACTTCAAAGGAGGCACCTTTGAAAATCCTTATCTGTGTCCTTCAGCTCCTCTGTGGTATTTACAAGGAAGGCATCATCCTAGCCAATACAATCCAAACAGTGATAACACTGTGCTGGGTAAACCACGACAAACGCTCAGAGGACAACCCCCAGGACAGGTCTGTTTTCATGCCTACTCCTAAATCCTCAGATTTAAACCCAAGGATCTGGATTGATAACAGCTACTGCAGCAGCAGCTTTCACTGTGTAATAATAGAAAGATGAGAACCATTTACTACACACCAAATGTGGCAAGGCCTAAGAGATGCAGTTATAAACAAGAACAAACTGCGTAGGCCCCAACCAACATACTTTAGAGAGACTATTTGCATAACTTGGAATGAGTCACTTACTTAGCGTATGCCTTCTCCAGAAGGGCTCCCCAGAACACGTTCTTATAGACTGAGGAAACAAAAACCAGCTCCCCCGCCTCGTTCACCGGCAGGCGATCATCAACCACCACGTCAACCCATTCACCGAAGTGCCAGAACTGTCAGGGGAAAGGAATGAGCTGATGTTTCCCTTGTAAGGGATCTCCCTTTGAAACAACAGGAAAGGCAAGATAGCTTAGCCGTGGGCACAGGACAGCTGCTTTGTGGGGAGGGCTGCTTTGGGTCAGCAGGGTATGCTGACTCACCCACAGAACCAAGGCCTCCATCCCACCCTGCCAGAGGAAAAAACAAAGCGTGTATCAGGTGGAAAAGGCTTAAGCAGGGAAATTAGGCCCTGCTGGGCTACTGGTGAAGGAGTTCCTAACTGCAGGGTAGCAGAGTTGCCTCAAGAATCATAGGAGGGTTTGGGTTGGCAGGGCCCTTACAGACCATCCAGTTCCAACCCCCCTGCCATGGGCAAGGACACCTTCCACACGACCACGTTGCTCAAAGCCTCCTCCAGCCTGGCCTTGAACACTTCCAGGGATGGGGCATCCACAGCTTCTCTGGGCCACCTGTTCCAGTGCCTCACCACCCTCTCCGGGAAGAATTTCTTCCTGATATCCAATCTAAATCCACCTACTTTTAATTTAAACCCTTTACCCCTTGTCTGGTTGCTACAAGAGCTGGGCAAAGGGGCCAAAGGTTGGAGCAGTTGTGCTCAGATCCTGCTGACTGCTGCCACCATGGAGGAGGACTTTTGTCTGGATTAAAATACATGTAGGACAGCTGGAGAGAAAGGCAAAGAGGAGGTATATCCTCAGATCGGCTTGTAGTTAATCCACTGCCTGCAGTGCTTTGTGGGAGGGATGATGGGCTGCTCTCCAGGCTGGGATACCCTCTGGCCACTTGCCCCTGGCCACAGGGATCTACATACAAATTATCTAAGGGTGTGGCACAAAGCGTGACAGAGGATTTCGGAAGACATGTGGGGGAGCAGGTGTACCCGGAAGTGGAAAATGCCAGCATATTTCCTCTCAAAGCTCTGGTTTTGTGGCACGACGGCAGCCAAGATGTCCTGGTGGAATGTCAGGGCCTCCAGGGCCGCCAGGAACCAGCAGTTCTCTGCGCCAAGACAAACGGACACATGCAGTTGGCTGAAAAGCAAGAGTTGTCAGCCAAGTTCAGGAACACCAGCATGATCCTAGCAGAAGAGTTGTTATGCTGATGTCTTTACAGTTACAACAAATCATACACAGAAAATGAGACGATCCAGACATGTGCTTTACTTAACCAAACTACGATTGGTTTATAATTGTTCTCTCATGATCTTCTCATTTGGATACTGTTTGGTTAAATAAGAAATTTAGCAATAAATGGCTCTCAATGGAAACATTCTGGGGTTTTTTTACTGACATTGTGTGGTTTTTTTCTGTTCCCTGAAAGGCACACTATTTAAAATAAAGAACACTTTTAGCTTTTTCTTTGAAAACATTAACTTTTCAGAGGAGAAAAATAATTTCCAACGCATCTCATAAGCAACACTGTGTGTTTAAGGGCTTTGTGTTTAAGGGTTTAAAGCAATTAAAAATTAATTTACTCCTGTTATGCAGATGACAATATATCCTTTTACTTTAGGTAATACAGGCATAAAAAATTATCTCCCTAACTGCAAAGCTCGGAAGAGAACACACTCACACTAAGCGTTAGATAAAAAGATAGCGAAAGTCTCAGATTTCCCTGTTTCTGTGGTCCCTCTTCAATTGTCAAGCAGGAACATTGCAGACCAGTGAAAGTACAGGATCACTCCCTATTGCAGCATTAGCGTGCACAGTAGCAATAGAGAGTGGCAATTTCAGCTTGTGGAGATACCTTTCACCCCTCAAATCGCACCTTGAAGCTTGTAAGGTTTTTTACTGAGCCTATCCCAGCTTAATGATTGCTTTGTCTGCACCACGCCAAGTGAAGAGATAAGGATATACACACCTTCTGTTTCTGTGTCAAGTTTTATACAGTCAAAATCCCATACAAAATGTAATCTTGTATAAGAATACTCAGATATTTATACAAAGAAACTTCCTTACCCACCAATCCTTGGCAGAGATCAAGTTGCTTTCTGTTTGCAGCATAAAATACTGGACTTCTGTGCAAAGCCTGGGAAGGACACAACCAAAAAGAAAATAGGGAGACAACCAAGTCAGTAACGTGAGCTGGTTTAGCTTGAAGTCAGGGACCTTCTGCGTGCAGAGCTGCAATCCCATTAAATGGGAAATCCAGTGAGTAGTTAGTCTAGGATGTAAAAAACCTCATGGATATGTGACACAAAGCACTCCATCTGCCTGTTCACAGCTTTCCAAAATACCTAAGGTCCCTTTTCTCCCAGCAGACATTGTTCTGGTTCAGGTATGACTACTGTTATGTGCCCTGGCTGACCTGGCACAAGCCTCAGAAGATATCTGTGCTTGGTCTGCACTGAATTTGGTCTCGGACATGAGGTACACAGGTGCATTGCCATGGGTGTCCACGAACACCTCACTGAGAAGACAACACTTCAGACCTGTCAGACCTGCTACTCCATAATTACTGTCAATTTGCAGCCAAAAGAGGCTACAATGGCAGAGCCTAACTGGTCAAACTTGCAGCTCATCTGGCTGGCATCTCACCCGTTTGACTGACAGTTGAGCTACAGATTAACTGACGGCTGCTACAGAAGTTCCTGTTGCTGTGACAAGTGTGGATATGTGAATAATTGTTCAGAGAGAAATTTCCTCTCACAAGTGCCTCTGGGGTCAAATTAATAACCTAAGCGTCAAACTCACGCTTCACTCTAATGACCCACAAATTGCTCAAGCTAATTTTCACACTGTTGGCCTCCCCTGCAGGCAGCAGCAGAGAAACAGCAAACCCTCAGAAGGCAGATAGAGCAATTAGGCACCAACCCCTATCCTTGGTGAATTGGGGTGTTCGAGTTTGCAGGCCATCAGTCATAGACACAGCAAGCTACAAGCCTGCAGGCTGAATGGCAGAATCTCAGCATTCCCTCTGCAGCACTGGGACTGAAGGATGCGCAGCATCCATCGTCAGAGAGCCTGTGCTGGGCTAAGTTTGGCGTTCAGAGCAAATGGCAGCCTGCTTCACGAGGCAGTTCCAGAGCAGCAGCACGGTGGACTGAGAGAGAGGAGGTTTCCAGTCCATTCCAGTATCTCTAGGGCATAGGGATACCTGAAGGGCTTTGTAGAGACTAGGACTCCTAGTGACCTTTCCCTCCCAAGCACCTCGGTGGTGATATAGCTGCCTCAGCCGCAGTGCCTGGCACAACCCAGCTCAGGCCCCTGGGGACTCCACTCTCCCTCCGTCTGCACAGCCTGACTTAACACAAACCACGTGCGAGACCAAATGAGGACCAGGGCTGCTATTCCCAAGCTCTCCTGCACAATTTGCAGAAGTGCCTTTACTTTCCCAGTGATTTTCATGAGTTTTGCAGAAATTCAGCCCTTCTAAGAAATTGGTTAAAGCTGAGAAAATATGACAGCTAGAAAATAACTTTGCTAGGAGATGTTATCTGCTATTAGCTGGCAGAATTCCCTTACAGGCAGAGTACTTAAGGACTCGGTGCTACTGAAATTCCCAGATAATTCTATCATTGCTTTCAGGAAGATCTAATTGTCAATATGTTGTTCAGCGGCTCAGTAAGAACAGAACTGCCACTGCGAGTAACAGACCAGCGCTAACAGGCCTTATCTAACTTTGCCAGTCCCCCGTCCTGGCCTCCTAGACTTGTTATCCAGTTGTTATGAGAACTTGCTCTGTGACCCGTGCTCGGTACCACGTGTCTCTTGTGATGTTCAGTTTAAGTGTGTGATAGCAGCAAAGGCCTTGGAAATATGGGCACAAGTAGAAAACAGAGGTCCCAAAACTAAAACCAACTCACCGATTCATGATCGGTTACTGATTGTGGCAAAAGCTCAACCTTGAGAGCTGGGAAAAGACTGTTTTAAGTACAATAAAGGATAGACTAAACAGTTAAGCAGGAAAAAAACAGCCCAGCAAGAGGATAAGGCACCTGCCACTGCTGTTGAAAAGTAGTAGCCTCCAGCATCACAACAGTATGTGGGCCACGGGAAAGGGGTCAAAGGCTACAAACTGTCTAGAAACTCAGAAATCTTCTAAAAGGTCAAGATCCTGAATTCTGGGGAAAGGGATCATCACCATGTGAACTGTCATCACAGAATCATGGTAGGATCATCAAGAGCTGTGAGCTCCAAGGATACTGGCTCCCACCACTCCCTTTGCCCGCTCTCACTGCCTGCTCTGACTGTTACTGGATATAAACTGAATGAGGCTGGTTATGATTTGGGGCAACAAATGCTTCAAAGACAATTATGAAACACAGTGTACCCCAGCTTCCAAAATGACAACTGAGACAGTGTAATCTCTGGAGGCATTAAGGCATCTGACACCTAAATTAAAGTCTAAGAGTAGTCTGCTCGATGTTAACGCTATTTGCTGCCTATCAGCTGTAATCACCCTCTCACATTAGAGTATTCACCGAAAGTCACTTACATGTGGCCTCTTCCACTGTAAATTTTGGGGTAGTTTCCTTAGCAGTGGTCCCGTTCCAATAGAGCTGATGTGGGCAGGGAAGTGGTCATCTGTGAACAGGCATTTGTCCTTCAAGCACGTCTCCAGCAAGGCCTGGTAGTTCTGCTGGATGGGTGGTGTGTGTTTTTGAAAGATACTCCTGCCTAAAGGCACAGGTGACTTCTTTTGTTTCAAGCACGGCAAGAAAGGCATGGCAATGTCCACAAGGACACCAGGATAATTTTTTTCCACCAAAGATTCTGCAGCGATCTCACCCTGCACAGTCCTGCTGGCAACTCCTTTTTCTTAGGATGAGGTGTGTCTTCTCCAGAGGAATTCCTGTTCATTAAAATGAGTGTAAAAAGTCAGTTTAATCATGGCTTTTAAAATTTTCTCTTTAGCTAGTGGGGGAGTGGGCATGGCACTCCCAGGAGAACTGGGGGACCCATCCGATTCTAATCTAGCACCCATCATTGCATTTTCAAGGTTTTACAGTCGCTGTAGATCTGACTGAAATCAAAATGAGTGACCCCACCAGCTTTTACCGCGGCTTTTGAAGCCACAGACACGCCTATTCCCAGTCTCCCTCTGGACTATTTAGGCTCTCTAGGATAGTTTCATAACGTGCTGCAACATGAATAACAGTCTTTATTCAATTCCATTCTGGCATGTGGAGCTTTCCCTTCCTCCCCCTCATCCCCCACCAAAAAAAAAAAAAAAAAAAAGAAAAACAGCAAGAAAAACCAAAGGCTAAGAGAAAAATGGAATACTTTAGGTGTTACAAAGCCATTACTCACAACGCCCAATCGTTATTTTGCCCTTTTTGCCTCATTTTGGAGAATGATACAATCTCCCCTAAGAGATCACATTCCATCTTGTTGATTACCGCAGATTCACCCATGAAATCGCATGCTGAGATAGGTTTTTTCCCTCGTAATATTCAAGACAGATGTTTGTCCTCCTACCACTGAAAACAGCAGAGTGATTTCATAGCCCTTTTTTAATATTAGCAGCTATGCTAAACATTAGCAGCCACCACCTTTTGCTGGAAGTGCTGGGCTCCTGGGAGAAACCCTCATTAGAATCTCAGCAGGCAAATCATGCCCATCAGTGGTAACAAGGTGATCATAATCACAGCCTTCTCATTACAGTATGGACTGAAAAAAGTAATTGGGCTACAAAGTTCAATAAATGGTTCACATGCCATAATGATATAGTATTTGGAAGGCTTCCCTGTAGATGAGGCCCTCTGAGACTCAGAATCACTGCCCCAGGTGCACTAGGAAACTGGTCCCAGTTAGGAATCAGTTGATTGTTACTCCCCTGGAAGGTGAAGGTCACTGGCGTTCCCTGTGAGAAACCCTTCAACCGCAGATTGCACCGTCCTCCCACCCAGAGCCCTCACTTGTTATAAAACAACTCTACCACTGATCCGCAAGGGCAACCAAGAGAAAATCTTCAAAATACAACCCTGGAAACAAAAATTCAATTTTCTATCGTACAGTAGACATTTCAGACCTTAAACCGGATATAAGTGTGCCTAACAACTTGCCTGCTTTGTCTCCAGATGAAAAATACTGCCTCTGCCTCCAAACCTTACCTTTTTAGAGCCATTGACCTTCACGGCTACAACATGAGCAACAGACAGAGATACAGATTTAAGAGAAAAACAAGAGAAAGAAACAGCCTGGAGACTGGCTGCATTTTATATAGACAGACAAAACTGTACGAAGAAGTTGTTCTCATTTTGAAAAGAAGTGGTGAGCAACTGACATACTCCCCCTCTACTCTGCTCCCGCGAGACCCCACCTGGAGTGCTGTGTCCATCTGTGGAGCCCTCAACACCAGAATGATATAGACCGGTTGGAGCGAGTCCAGAGGAGGCCACAAAGATGCTCAGAGGGCTGGAGCACCTCTGCTGTGGGGACAGGCTGAGAGAGTTGGGCTTGTTCAGCCTGGAGAAGAGAAGGCTCCGGGGAGACCTTATAGCCCCTTCCAGTACCTGAAGGGGCTACAAGGAAGCTGGGGGGGACTTTTTACAAGGGCCTGTAGTGACAGGACAAGGGGTAATGGGTTTAAACTGAAAGTGGGGAGGTTTAGATTAGATATCAGGAGGAAGTTCTTGACAGAGTGGTGAGGCACTGGCACAGGTTGCCCAGAGAAGCTGTGGATGCCCCATCCCTGGAAGTGTTCAAGGCCAGGCTGGACGAGGCTTTGAGCAACCTGGTCTAGTGGAAGATGTCCCTGCCCATGGCAGGGGGGCTGGAACTGGATGGTCTGTAAGGGCCCTTCCAACCCAAACCCTGCTGTGATTCTATGATTCTACTTCAAGCTACACTGAAGACCAAATACTGGAGACGATTTGTGGGTGTACAGAGCATCCACAACGCCTGATAAAATCATTGTAAGCCTTCACTAGTTCTCTCCACACTCAGGCATTTATTTGAAAAAGAATAAACTTTATAGATAGGCCTCGAAACGCAGAGATAGTATAAAACCCCAATGCTTTCAGAAATGAAGGTTTAAACCACCTGAATATGTAGCCTTACCTTCAAGAAACTGAGCCAACAGCCCCAACTGTACCAGTGTGTGTGGAGAATCAATCATGCAGCTACTTGATATGTTTTGAAAGCCTCCCAGCTGAACCTGCCTGTAGGTGTGTTGTTTTAAACTCTTTTCCAAATTACCTGGAAATCTTCGAACAAAAGATGCAGTGAAGCATTTTATGTGTCATGAACAGTCACTGCTCAGACAGCTACAAAGTGTTCCACCTCGTGTTTTAACCTACTGCCTGCTGCCTGGCCCCAGTCACCAGTACAAGCAGGCACCAGATACAGGGATATACAAGTAGTCAAAAAAGACCTGGAAATCACTTGTACGCCACGCAGCAGCGTTACTGAACCAGACTGAATCCGAGTGTCCCGCCGTGTCCTCCGGCACGGGTGGAGCAGAGTGTGTGCACGTCTCTTCCAGCAATTACAATTTTCTAAGGGAAAGCAGCCAAGTGTAGCAGGCAGAGGTTAAAAGCTTTAGAGGGAACCCGTGAACCAGTAGATGGGATGGAATTGATTCTGTATTCTTTGCACGTTCCCCTATTTAGTATGTTTGCCACCTGACGTAAGTCCTTCCACTACATTAGCATCGTACCGTCTCTCCTGATCTTTCTCAGCATCTTAGATGCCACAAAGTGGCCTCGTCCCTAAGTCTTAAAATGAGAATCTGAAGAATCCACAAAAAAATCCATCACTTTTACTAAAAGTAATTGGATCATGAAAGAATCCTCTGAGAGCCTCATACTTTCTACAAGAGGATTTATCCCAGGCAACCCTGGGGCAGTGGGCAATTTGAGAGCTAAACCTGAAGCTGACAGCTCAGCCCAGCTCCTCTGATTGAACAGAGACAATCCGTGTCTGGGCTGAGGAGCCGCTCCTGACTGTGTGGAGCAGAGCCAACGTTTACATGCTAAATACTAAATTTTAGTGTGAGCAGAACAAACGATGCAGGACCAGTTTTTACAACCATTCTAGTAATACAGCAGAACATTAGCTACAGAAATTAGCAGTCATTAGTCAAAATGGGAATGTGACTGTATTAGGCTTTGTTAATCTTTATTAGTCACTAAGCACACAGTATGAAAACAGCATTTGCAGGTACAACCTCAAGTCTTTGATTAAACATAGTGGTGTATTTCAGAAATAAAACCTCAAAGCTGCCTCCCACTCTTCCTGTGAGCTTTTCATCAAATGGAAATATCCTGAAACGAAGCACTGAACTGTGTTTTCTCACAAAATGAATGAACATACAGGCAGGTGGAGGACCTTGCCCTGAATTTCCTGTGCTTAGACTATTGGCCCAGAAGCTGATAAACACCTTCTGGTGCTGAGATTTTCAAGGCTGAGCAGTGAACCTGCCCCAGAGCCTCCCACTGATGTTAGCGGAACGTCTGGAGCAAAAATGCCTGGATGGCTTTCAGAACTTCAAACAATACTTCCCTGAGCAAAGACCCACTTTTACAGACTCTGAGAATTTAAAATACATATTCTTCGCTGTGTAAACTGTCTAAGCTACATTGAAATCAGTGGAAATATGAAAATCCCATTTACCCAAGTTCTGTCCTTTAGCACTTAAGGTTACAACATCCTATTCACATTCATCTTAAGCATTAGAGATTCTGACTGCCCACAACTCCTGTTAAAGTCAGATTAAACCTTTGATCTCTGCAGAACACTTTGTGATCAACTATCAGCTAAACCGCCCCTGAACAGCAAAACGGAGAGAAGAGGGTGCACAAAATCTGGGTTAGCTACAACACCAGCCTGTGTTCCCAACCATTTGGCAGGCAGAAGCTTTGGAGCTGTGACATGCAGGGCAGCTGAAGCGGCTCATCCAGTTGCTTTACATCACACCCATTCTTCTCGTGTTTGCTGATAGGAACCTTTTGCCATTCCCTTCGACACTTCCAGAGAGAAGTACATCGGCAGGTGCTGCGTTCAGGAAAAAAAAACCCATTTAACCCTAGAGGACAGCTTCATCTCAGCACCCTGCTTCCAAAAAGCGGTGACAGAATTACATACCCCCGGAAAATCCAAACTCTGTGCTGGCCACAGACAACTGCTGAATGCCAGCACCAAATCCATCCTGGCAGCATCTATATGCAGCACGCGGCGCTTGATGTCCTACCTTCTCCAGGTGTGTCTTCACAGTGAAGGATAATAGTTCCACTGGCAGTGATGCCCGCTGCTTAAAAATAGTATATATGTTATCTCTCCCTATCTGTGTGTTTATGAGCACGCGTGCATGTGTCTATATATATGTCTTGCCTACGTAACCCCTAGGGCTAGTCCTAACCTATCAAGCTCTGTGGTAGAGGCAGGAGGCGGGGGGAATAAAGCATATTGAGTAATGCCAGAAAATTTCTGAAGAGCCCAATGCAAAATATTACACAGAAGACATGAAAGAACAGGTCAGCCCATCATGCAGACTGCCTTTTGACTCACCCATCGCTTCAGTGGATGGCAGCTTCCTTGTTTAGTTAGCCATTTGATTCTTCAGAGCACAAAACTCCATATATCACTGACAAGGTAGAACAGGAACATGCGTTCGACCGTGTCTTAATACATTATGACAGGATTTCTGCTTTCAGGTGAAAAAAAGTTCAGAAAGGAAATACCCTCAAAAATCCCACATTTTCTACGGACAGACAGGGCCATGAGTCTCTCCACTTTGCCAATCACTAAATCAGAGGAATTTCTAGAAAGAACATTTATGTAAATTTGAGGGAAGTATATGTCCTATGACAAAGACAATCAAAATCCTGAGAAGTGTGGCCAGCAGGTCGAGGGAGGTGATTGTCCCTCTCTGCTCTGCTCTCACGAGCCCCCACCTGGAGTGCTGTGTCCAGCTGTGGAGCCCTCAACATCAGAAGGATATTGACCAGTCGGATCGAGTCCAGAGGAGGCCACAAAGATGCTCAGAGGGCTGGAGCACCTCTGCCATGGGGACAGGCTGGGAGAGTTGGGCTGGTTCAGCCTGGAGAAGAAAAGGCTCCGGGGAGACCTTACAGCACCTTCCAGTACCTGAAGGGGCTATAAGGAAGCTGGGGAGGGACATTTTACAAGGGCCTGTAGTGACAGGACAAGGGGTAATGGGTTTAAATTGAAAGTGGGGAGGTTTAGATTAGATATCAGGAGGAAATTCTTCACAGAGAGGGTGGTGAGGCACTGGAACAGGTGGTCCAGAGAAGTTGTGGATGCCCCATTCCTGGAAGTGTTCAAGGCCAGGCTGGATGAGGCACAAGTAGAAAACAGAGGTCCCACTCACTGTATACACATTATACAATCCAACATTCTCTATTACTGATGGCACTTCTGGGTACCAGCACCTTGTTCCACCCCAGGCAACAAAGGGATAAGAGAAGCATGGAGAGGGGTGGGAGAAGTTTGATCTAGCTCAACCAGACCCTTACTGATCAAATTAGTGTATTTGGTTTAATTCTGGGGGCCTGCTGCACCCTCCTCTCCTCTTATCCCTTTCCCACAAACCCTGCTACTCCCCGTTGAACCCTTCACTACCTGAACTTTTGACACTGTTTGGGTTTCTTACTTGGTAATGAACAAACAGTGACAGTAACTGCACTGGCAGGAAGTGAATTTACTGAACCACACTGCTCCCACAAGCCTCTTCAAACTGTCAAAGTGTTATGGTACCGACTGAGTCACCACCTTATTTCAAACTGGGTGACTTGCACATGTCCCCATCCACGGATGGTCTATTGTGGGAAGTAAACATGTCCAACCTAAGGCAGGAGATCAGCAAACACACACATCACCATGACTTAATTCAACGAGTTTCAGTTACATAACACTGCGTTTTGCCCCCAAAAGTTAGGTTTCATTTTGAATGCAAACCCCATGAGACCTGAGCCCAGCCCCATCCACTTCCAGCGAAGTGCAATGGAATTTGCTCCAGCAAAGTCTCTCTCTCCCGCTCAAGGCAAGCACCCAGCGAAGTGACTGCCTGCCGTGTTACCAACAGCAGGGACACGACTGAGAAGCTACAGGGCTAGAAGTTTAATCCATTTGATTCTTCATGCCTTACGAGAAAAAGACAAATTCTGCAGAGGGCAGCAGCAGACCCCCATCAGGATCAGATACGGGTATGTCCCGAGCACTGCAGTGCAGTGGTTCCTGTGCAGGGCATTCAGGAGAGTGCTTTTGCACTTGAATGGCTCAGAAACTTTCAAGAAAAATGGCCCTTCTTCAAGAAGTGATATTTTAAATGAAAAATCGTTGTTTGGAATATTGATGTAATTATATTTAATTGGTTTTGTTCTTTTACCTGCTTTCAAAATTTTTAAAATGTAAATTATTTTTTTAAAATTGCCTAAAGATTGCACCATGAGACCAATCTGTCTGATGGGAAACCATCCATTAAAACATCCTTGTGTATGAAATGAAAAGGAATAAACAATGAAAACAGAATAAAATTTTCAGTTCAGATTCTGACAAAAAGAAAAACCTAATTATACTCTAAACTTCCTTTCCTAATTTTACTTCCCTTTGTTTTTAACAAGCTCTATACTTCAAGGTAAAGAGAGTCCTTAAGGAAGTCAGCTTTCCAGACAGAAATGGCTAAGAAAACACACTGAAAAATAAATAAAATTGTGCAATGTTTGTGAGTCACCTAAAGAAAGTCTGTAAGTTGTTTGTGGTGGTTGTGATCTACCCCAGCGATAAAGAATTCAGAGGAAAGGGACTTCGTTCAGACAAGGCGAGGCAACGTTTTTTGGAACATTTTGCCACTGAATACAAATAATTACGATTGGCTCAACTTAATGATTAGTATCTATCTTCTTGTGAACGTGAGTCAAGCGTGGCTCTGCCATACCTGCGGCAGTCAATTCCCACAGCTTGCACAACAGAAACCTTGCTTTCCTCCCCCACTGATTGCATTCAGGAAGGGCATCAAGGTGGCCTGGGGAGATTTACAATCAAAGGCTTCCTGGCCTGACCTTTACTCAGCTCTGAGGATATCACAAGCAAGCACCAAAGGGACTCCATATATAGCTGTAGAAATACCAGAATGGCATCGGAGGAGCGCAGCCCTTAAATGGCAGTGCTATCCAGAAGATGAAAGCTACTTTTTTCCTACAAAATGAGGAATTCTTGCCAAAACATGTTGATTTCTATGGGGCCTTTCATTTTCAGGAGTTTTCACTGGAAAGGAATCATCCAATTCTTCAAGCCAAAAGTCTCTATTTATAAAACTAAAAAAACCGAGGAAAATTACTCTTAAGGAGTTTTCAAAACATTAATTCCACTGTTAGACAAGCTTTAGGCATTGGCAGCAAAGCAGAGAAGCCTGACCTTCAGAAAATACAGTCAGCTTGCTATTTTCTTCCAGAAAAAGAAAACAGGTCCCTAGAGTCATCGCTTGCACCTCGCGGGTCAGGCCATGCCGCAGCGCATACAACGTGGGATCACACAACGGGAACAGCCAGGAAAATGGCTGCTCCTGCAGCCAGATGCGTAGAAAGAAACGTGGATCGTTGTCCAGGCACATGGGGCCACAAGTGTGTCCGGGTGTGTGCCACCACCCCGTGAAAAACAACCGCTTTTAACGCACCAGAACCTCCCCTTACGCAAGGCCTGGGCTCCTCTTGCCCTCAAACGGCTGGGAAAGGGCTGGAGCCTGCCACACGGTGGGACTGCTTCCAAAACTGTCTCTTGCCACATTTCTTGGACCTGCTGGATCAACTCAAGTGAAAAAGCTGTTTGGAGATGTTTTAGGAAAAACGGCCTGCGCTATCCCAGCCCCTCGGCAGCGAGGAGCGGAGCCCCGCAGCGCAGCGTTATGGCCTACAGCTGACCCCGGGGACACGCCGAGCCACTGGCTGCTGCTGGGAAAACCCAAAAACCCATTCAGGCCTGAGCACTGCAGCTGGTGCTCGGCAGCTGTCCTGGCGGCCCTGATGGCTGGGAGAATAATGGAGTGGAGACAGCAGTGAATTTGCACATGTTGTCTGCTTAAATGGTGACCGGGCACAGGCAGCGTCCTCTGTGAGCCCGCAGCAGTGCAGCCATTGGCTTGGGGACCCAGCTGGGGGTGGCAGCAGCGTTCAGAAATAGTCAACTCCCTGTCAAATTCGCACACACAGACGTTTATTTTAAAGCGAGGGGAGAAGGGGGATCAAAATGGCGGCCGGGCTGCCAATCCCCTCAGCGACCTGCAGGGGGCGCTGCGCCCCGCCGCCGTCCCTCCGCGCC